>NW_026733975.1:0-53420 GCF_028476545.2 Physella acuta | reverse complement strand
AGTTTAGAGAAAAGAGACAGCACTATCAACCTAGCGCCCGGTGTATCCTTCCTCAACGGGCCATTTTTCTCGTCTATAATAATAGTTTCGCTGTCTCTCTATCTATCTATCTATCTATCTATCTATCTGTCTGACAAGAACGCTCTAGAGAAAACACAAGGAAAATAAAAACATGCATAGTAATTCGAAAAACGAAGTATGACGTCGACACATTTAGCGCACAGAGTAGAAAATAATCTCAAGCCGGATAGTGCACACATTGATATGACGTCATTGATTATCGATATTCAATACAAAGGTAATTTGGTCTAATCTAAGTGGTTTGCGTGAAGAGTTTCTTTCATACAATTCTTCGGGTAGGGGCGAAGCCCCACCCCCTCTTAAGAACGTCTGAGCCCCCCCCCCCCTCCCCAACTCAAAAGAAATTTCCTCATCGATACTCTATAATAAAATTACCGCCTAATTAATGTGTCTAATCTTAAAAGTGGTTTTCTTGCAATGGGACGGTAGACATGTTGTTTTTTTTTGGGCGGGGGGGGGGGGGGGGGTGGAGGGGGGGGGGGGGGTGGTGTGTGTGTGGGGGGGGGGGGGGTGGAGGGGCGGGGGGGGGGGGGGGGGTGGTGTGTGTGGGGGGGGGGGTGGGGGGGGTTGGTTTCAGTGTTTCTTTCAGACTTTTTCCTCCCCGGAGAGGGGTGGGGGTACTTGAAATTTTCGGGGGCGGGGGTAGAATTTTCTGGGAGGGGGCGGACACTGGAAAAAGTATATAATTATATTTCGTTGAATGGGACGGTAGACATGTTTTTTTTTGGGGGGGGGGGGGGGTGTGGAGGGGTGGGGGGGGGGGGGGGGGTGGTGGTGTGTGTGTGGGGGGGTGGGGGGGTGTGGGGGTGGGGGGTGGGGGTGGGTCGGTTTCAGTGTTTTTTTCAGAGTTTTTCCTCCCCGGAGAGGGGTGGGGGTAATTGAAATTTTCGGGGGCGGGGGTAGAATTTTCTGGGAGGGGGCGGACACTGGAAAAAGTATATAATTATATTTCGTTGAATTGGACGGTAGACATGTTTTTTTTTGGGGGGTGGGGGTGGAGAGGGGGGGGGGTGGAGGGGTGGGGGGGGCGGTGTGTGGAGGGGGTGGTGTGTGTGGGGGGTGGGGGTGGGGGGTGGTGTGTGGGGTGGGGGGGGTGGGGGTGGTGTGTGGGGGGTGGGTTGGTTTTAGTTTAGAGAAAAGAGACAGCACTATCAACCTAGCGCCCGGTGTATCCTTCCTCAACGGGCCATTTTTCTCGTTAGTATTATAATAGTTTCGCTGTCTGTCTATCTATCTATCTGACAAGAACACAGAGTAGAAAATAATCTCAAGCCGGATAGTGCACACATTAATATGACGTCATTGATTATCGAGTAAACATTCAATACAAAGGCAATTTGGTCTAATCTAAGTGGTTTGCGTGAAGAGTTTCTTTCATACAATTCTTCGGGTAGGGGCGAAGCCCCACCCCCGCGTAAGAACGTCTGAGCCCCCCCCCCCCCCTCCCCAACTCAAAAGAAATTTCCTCATCGATACTCTATAATAAAATTACCGCCTAATTAATGTGTCTAATCTAAAAAGTGGTTTTCTTGCAATGGGACGGTAGACATGTTTTTTTTTTTTGGGGGGGGGGGTGGAGGGGTGGGGGGGTAGGTGTGTGTTTGGGGGGGGGTGGGTGTGGGGGTGGGGGGGGGGGGTGGGGGGTGGTGTGTGGGGGGTGGGTTGGTTTCAGTGTTTCTTTCAGACATTTTCCTCCCCGGAGAGGGGTGGGGGTACTTGAAATTTTCGGGGGCGGGGTAGAATTTTCTGGGAGGGGGCGGACACTGGAAAAAGTATATAATTATATTTCGTTGAATGGGACGGTAGACATGTTTTTTTGGGGGGTGGGGGGGGGGGGAATGGGGGTGGGGGGGGGTTGTGTGTGGGGGGTGGGGGGGGGGTGGGATGTGTGTGTGGGGGGGTGGGTTGGTTTTAGTTTAGAGAAAAGAGACAGCACTATCAGCCTAGCGCCCGTTGTATCCTTCCTCAACGGGCCATTTTTCTCGTAATATAATATTAAAAATAATAAAAGATTCACGACACAAACTACCATGCAAAATACTTAGCACACCCGTTTACGTCCTCTACCAAAACAAATATTACACCCCCTCCTCAAACTTTGCAGAATGTTTCGAGGACTACTATATTGGCAGACCACAACTTCTACGTCGGAGACAACATCTTTTTGCTTGAAATAATAAGAGGATTAATATTTTTTTTGTTGTTGCAAAAATTGATGCCACTTGTTAAATTGGAGGGGGGGGGGGGTGACACCAAATTCAACTTTCACAGAACAATGTAGTGATCAGAACGAAATACACAACCCACCAAAATGGATGGGCCTGACACCACATTAAAAAAAATTGCAAATAAATAAATCAGTTGATGATGGAGCGTGGCGGCTAACTAAAATATCAATGCTAAATTTCTTATCGAACATGTCATCATGTAACAGCCTCCCAGCGTAGAGGTGTGTGTGGGGGGGGGGGGGGGGCGGGGGGGGGGGTGACACCACTAAAACATTAATTATTGTAAATTAGATGGTGGAAGTTTGCTTACGTAATTTCAGATAACATGACATCTTAAAATAATGTTTGTTTTTCTTCGTCTTCTTCGTTCTTAATTCTAGTGTTCTGGATTTATTTCTAATTTTTCTAATTGGTATCGGTAGCCTATGTTATACCAAATGTTGTGGATATTTTATTATTTAGTTATTTCTTTGCT
Organism: Physella acuta; assembly: GCF_028476545.2. Lineage (NCBI taxonomy): Eukaryota > Metazoa > Mollusca > Gastropoda > Physidae > Physella > Physella acuta. The sequence goes on along the minus strand of NW_026733975.1, from coordinate 50,636 downwards.
TTTTTACTAATATCGTTCAATAACTATTTCATCAATTATTTTTCTCAAACAAGTATAGCATTACAAAAATATAGGCCTATAATTCACGTGTAATGGGAATGGGTGCCAATGGCTAGTATATATATATATATATATATATATATATATATATATATATATATATATATATATAATATATATATATATATATATATATATATATATATATATATATATATATATATATATATATATATATATATATACATATATATACATTTTTTTCGTTTTTCTGAGTGGGGGTCCACCAGACCTGGTGACGCTACAGCTTAGGACTTAGAGTATGTACTATTTTCAATTATTTTCTTTTTAAGTAAATTAAAACAACAGAGCTAAACGGATTAATGAGAATAGGAGATTGTTTAAACTGAACTTTCTCATCATCTCTACAATTCAAAACTTTAATTTAGCAAGCTGTTTGCAATTAAAATGTGAGCCTGATAATAATCTAAAATTACAAAAAAAGGTTAAACAATCATTTTTATGAGAAATAAACTTATTTTTTTTTTAAATTGACAATGTAAACAATGTGTTGTATCTTTTAAATTTATTTATGAATTTCTTTGTACATTTAGCCATTTTTGGGAGCAAATTTATAAGTTATCCTTCTTGGTTAATTTAAATTTATAAATGGAAATTACCGTAGGCGAATTAATTAAATACATTTTCTTGATTCGGATATAATTCATCTGAAATTTAAATTAGCAAGATATACTCCTACATTTTCCATATACAAATGTATCTATGAATCTAAAGGCTAAAGTGGGAAAAATGTTTCTTAGTTTTTGATAGTCAAATATGTGGCTTTGTTTTTAAAGCAAACTGACATCTTTCATGAATAAAATAAAATTGCTAGTTTGATGCTGTTTTTAGAGGCGTTCGAAAAAAGGGAATTCTTATTCTTCTCTACAGCACCGTTATAACTCCTTGTAGCGAACATTTAATGCAGAAAATAAACATATTGCTGAATAACTAATAACATTTTATTGCTTATGTCTTATATTAGCTTTTCAAAGTAATTTAACATTGCCGTTACCTGATATAAAGAGTTAAATATGAACCGAGATTCTATCAACAAAACTGTCAATATTAAAAAAAAAAACAAGTTCGCTATCAAGGTATGTAATCTTTGCAGTGATTAATTTAATGCAGGTACAGTAGTATCGATCTAGTAGATAGATTCGATTTCCGACAAGTTAGATATGTTGCTTATCATGTGTTTATTAGATTCAATGATTTGTGAGATTCAATATTTTCAACGAGCCGACCCGCGGTGTATCATACACCGCTATTTAGTTGTTGTTTTTTCTACTTTTCATATTTTGTGAATTCGACAGTACCAATGCTGCCACAGAAAATATTTGTTTTAAAACACTAAACCCCTCACCCCACCCACCCCCGTGAAAGCAGCCTCCTCTTAGTTACCTCCTCTAAGTTTAAAATCGTTTCAAACTAAATTATCTACCCCTAGTAGCCGTCACCAAACCTGGCTCTACGATTGTAAAATGTAAACATTTAGCGTGAACACAGCTCACCAGACCATGTGAGGGGGTGGGGGGTGGTAGTGATAGAGAGGAAGAGAGGGGACGGCAAGGCGCGTTTGCAGCTTGTTTTCTAACGTCTCCCAGAAGAGAATTATATATATAGATTACTATATTTTTTCAAATTTGTTATAGATCTATATAGCCTAAATACTTATTGTATGTATTACATATTTATAGTACACATTTAGAGTACCGTATTTATTTATAATACCGTATTTTTAGTTACCGCATTTTTCTTCATTTAAAGCAGGGGTCTCCAAACTTTTCAGTTCGAGGGCCGCATTAACTATCAAATTTCAGTTCAGGGGCCAGTTTCTTCCAGGCATGTCTTTGATTTCTCTGGGCACAGTTCCTCAGCCATCACCAACAAACGTTTTTTCAGTGGACAAAAAGATCTCCGCGGGCCGGATGAGAGGACCTCGCGGGCCGCATTCGGCCCGCGAGCCGTAGTTTGGAGACCCCTGATTTAAAGTAACGTATTTATAGTGCAGTATAGGCTAACCTTGTATACGTACATCAGGCTTTCAGGCCTTCACGTGTAATGGGTGCCAATGGCTAGTATATATATATATATATATATATATATATATATATATATATATATATATATATATATATATATATATATATATATAATCGATATCCGACATGTTAGATTCGTTGCTTCTCATGTGTTTATTAGATTAGATGATTTAAGTACTCAAGTTAAATAATTGCCCGGTATGTGAGCATCTTGACATCAAAAGAGCCGCAGACTGCCTACACCAGGGGTCGGCAACCTGCGGCTCGCAAGCTGCATGCGGCTCTTTTGATGTCAAGATGCGGCTCGCCAGTTCCATAATAATGATATTATTTTATTTTCATAACGTATAAAAAATATTGTACTGGAAAACAACTTTAAACAAAATAAAAACACTAAGAATAGGTGGAGTAGAGCGTATACAAAAGCTGACAGCTGCATTGACACAAGGCCCAGTCCTACAACTGTGCTGTGGCCAGCCCCGTGGCAGTGGTTCCATGCTTTCCACAACCGAAGTGCACTTTTTTTTCCCAAATATTTTCAATAGTAAAGGTTATTTTAATCAGAAGGCATATTTGTGCGTTTTTTTTGCAATTATTTAACTTGAGTGGCAAATTCTTATAGTTATTAGCCTCTAAATTGGGTAGGGATAGTTTTATAATTGTTTTTTATTATCCTTAAAGAACTAGTTGAAATACTTTATTTTTTATACTTAAACTCATAATTTTTTTTTATTTAGCTAATCCTAATCAAATACCTTAATATTGAAGAACAATTATTAGTGGCTCTTTAAAAACTGGGAAATTTTGTAAATTGTAACTTTTGGCACTTACACCTCAAAGTATTGCCGACCCGTGGCCTAGACCTAGAGTGTGTACTATTTTCAATTATTTTCTTTTATAAATAATTTTTTTTCTTTTTTTATGATACAAATTTTAAGTATACGAGAAAGTAAATATGATGACAAAAAAATAAAAAAAAAAACAAATAATTAGTTTTTTTTTTTTTTTTTTTTTAAAATACTTTTATTTGCAATTAAAACAAGTACATCAACATCAAATTTTTTAACATAATTTTGAACACCAAATGAAAACGAAAGGTTTTGCAAATGTACATAATGAATATTTACATGATGTCATGTATTTGATTATAAAAAAAAATTGCAAAGGATGACAGTAAAAGGGGTGAAGGTCAAATGAAAGTGTCAGAAGTCTGGGTGGGGAGAGGAAAGGAAATTTTTCAGAGAGGGTCAATGGGACAGTGAAGCATTTTCTATGTAGGGAAACAACTTAAGTTGACTAGTTGAAAGGGTGTTGTAGTGGTCGCATTGAGTTTTCAAAAGGTTGCAGTGTGAAAGATGAGGGGAAAGAGACACGATTTAGAACTTTAAATAAGTTCTGGATATTGATGTTGCGGTGGGTGGTGGGGTCGTTGGAACAGTTAAAGGGATTGTGGGGTTATCATGTCTGGGGGTAAAGTGGATAGAGGGGGAGAGAGGAGGGGTAGATTTTTTTATTTTTATTTTTATTAATTCAATTGTTTTAAACATTTAAATCAGTAATAATAATATATTTGATAGATTTTACATAGCATCAAAGACATGAACAATGAACATCAATTGCATATATAATAATCAAAGGGAAAAAAATAAAATGGCATAAGAACTAGATTAAAATAAGGTGTGCAAACTAGGTTTCTCTTCACTGCTTAGTTTAGTGTGCTGCGGAGTCAAAAGTTCACACTGTAGCCACCCATGGACAGAAAAAATCAAATAATTAGTCATTATAAAATTAAAACAACATACATGCATATCGACCATTGTTTATCCTGAACTTTCTCATCATATCTACAAGTAAATTCTTTAATTCAGCTAGCTGTTGCAATTAAAATTTGAGCCTGATAATAATTTAAAATTACAAAACAAAGGCTAAGCGATCTTTTTTTTTTTAAGATATTAAAATTTTTTTCTAGTTTTGATTTACACTGTAAACAATGTTTTGTATTATTTAAAAATTATTTATGAATTTCTTTGTACATTTAGCCATTTTTGGAAGCGAACTTGTAGGTTATTCTTCTTGGTTAATTTAAATTTATAAGCGGAAATTAGCGTTAGCGAATTAATTAAAAAAAGTTCTTGGTTCGGATTTAATTTAATTAATTCACATGAAATTTAAAAGAGCAAGATAAAAGCCTACATTTTCCATATACAAACGTAACTATGAATATAAGGGGTAAAGTATCTATAATACTGTATTTACGACACTTTATTATATTGTATATAGTGTCATATTTAAATTACTGTATTTATAGTACTGTATTAGGAAACATTTTTAAAGGTAAAAATATGCCAATACCAGTGTCTGTTTGGTGATGGGGGGGGGGGGGGGGGGGGTGTCAAGACACAAACCGAAACCTTGCTCAAGCTTTACCCTCCCCTGATTTTCGGTGTGGTTTTCTACAAACAGTAAATATTAAATATAAATGTCATCAGCTAGATGTAACGGTACTCAAGTTATCGTGTTTACAGACAACACATACACACACAGACGTACGGACAAATTTGCAAAACTATGTTTCTCCGACTCAGGGAGGTGTGAAACGTCGATATCTATGAAAATCTCGATTATTTTTTTTTGCACGATCACAATACTTCCTTTATGCTTCGTATACGAGAATGTAAATTTATTTGTTTTTGTTTTGTTCTTTGTTTTCTCTTTTTTTCCGCCTCAGACATGTAATTTACAGCGTCAGTTTGCCTTGTAGTGTTCGCTTTAGTATTACAGTTTTCATCATCGGCTTGCGAGGACTGATACATATTTACAATAGTAATATTTCTTTCTGACATGTTCTTTCATTATTTTAGGACAGTTTTCTTATAGATAATACATTGCATCTATTTACAATTATATTTTTAGCAGAAAATGCAAATGTGTAATTTAATGTTATGTTAAAATTGCGTTTATTAAAGAAAGTAAAAACGTGTTCTCCCATAAGAATCACTAGATCTAAAGGTTAATGAAATGAAACTGTTGGACCTTTACTTGTCTACGTGTCAGTTATTTGATTTAGCTAGTTGTTTTCAATTCAATTTAGTTTCTAATTAAAATATTAAGAATGTTAAAAAAAGCTTAAATAGCAAAGTAAATTTCATATACAAATTTCAATATTTTAGGATAGTTTTCTTATAGATAATACTTTGCATCTATTTACAATTATATTTTAGGCAGAAAATGCAAATAAGTAGTTTAATGTTATGTTAAAATTGCGATTATTAAAGTAAGAAAAAACGTGTTCTAAGAATCACTAGATCTAAAGGTTAATGAAATGAAACTTTTGAATCTTTACTAGTCTACGTGTCAGTTATTTAATTTAGCTAGTTGTTTTCAACTAAATTTAGTTTCTAATTAAAAATTAAGAATTTAAAAAGTTTAAATAGCAAAGAAAATTTCATACACAAATTTAAATTTTAAAAAATTAGTACCTAGCTCATTCTAACAGAAGGTAATCTTCGGACAAACGGTGATAAGGACATGGACCTGGACCCAGTGGCGTAGCGAGGTCGGGTGTCACCCGGTGCGGCACTTAATGGTGTCACCCCCCCAGAGGCATAGAGGGACACACTTTCAAATTTTCGATTTGCACCCCCCCCTCGAGTTTTTCTCTATATATTTTGCTATTTTTTGCCTTTTTTTTTTGCCCTAAATGGTGTCACCCGGTGCGGTCCGCACCCCCCGCCCCCCCCCCCCTCGCTACGCCCCTGCCTGGACCACATCTCTCTGCCAGACAATGAAGATTGCCTGGTTGTGGGAGACATGAACAGCCACTCTCATAGCTGGGGTTACCCTGACCTCAAAGGAAAGAAAAAATAAATATATATATATATATATATATTTATTGTTCGGAGGGGTACACCCGTCCTGACGACGCCACTGTCTAGGACCTAGAGTATGTACTATTTTCAATTATTTTCTTTTTAAATAAATTAAAACAACAGGGCAACATTTTTTTTGTTTTTAGCCTCAGACATGTAATTTACAGCGTAATTTTATTTTTCGCCTCAGACACGTAATTTATAGCGTCAGTTCTGTGTTCGCTTTAGTATTACAGTTTTCATCATCGGCTTGTGAGGACTGATACAGATTTACAATAGTAATATTTCTTTCTTACTTGTAGCCTACCTTCATTCATTTAAGATGGATTACTTATACATAGAGCTAATACAAAACGTCTTAATATAAATAAAAATAAAAATTAAAAACCAACCTGAAACTGAAAATGAAAATGTGTTATTAAATGATGATTCAATGGATTTTTTTTCTCGGCGTGCGTGGTGGGCTGAGGGGACGAAGGGGGTTGGGGGGGGGGGGGGGAATTTGGGTTTTTAAGTAGAGCTGAAAAAAATAGGGATTACCGAGAATTAAAATTATACAAATTTTAAGCAATCGGAAAAGTTATGTTATTACAATGAGACACATCAAAGCAAACATTCTTCCCTTTCAAACATCTATATCTATACAGTCCTCAAACATTTTTTTTTTTGTTTTTTTTTTTTTTTTGTTTTTTTTTTAATTAATTCAATTATTTTAAACATTTAAATCAGTAATAATAATATATTTGATTGATTTTACACAGCATCAAAGACAGGAACAATGTACATCAATTGCATATATAATAATCAAAGGGAGAAAATAAAATGGCATAAGAACTAGATTAAAATAAGGTGTGCAAACTAGGTTTCTCTTTACTGCTTAGTTTAGTGCAGGGGTCGGAAACCTGCGGCTCGCGAGCCGCATGCGGCTCTTTTGATATCAAGATGCGGCTCTTCAGCTCCTTGAACAAATACTAATAATCTTAATCAAAAAACAAAATATTTGAAATAAAAAAAATGTTAATGGCTCTTTAAAACCAGGGAAATTTTGAAAATTGTAACTTTTGGCTCTTCCACTTCAAAAGGTTGCCGACCCCTGGTTTAGTGTGCTGCGGAGTCAAAAGTTCACATTGTAACCACCCATGGACAGAAATAGAAACGACCGTGGGAGAAATGTCTCTGTAATACACATACTGATCTATCATTCCAAAACTTTCCATGACATAAAATTGACCCTTGGCAATGAGGGCACGCTACCTTGAAATATCCTCCAGTCTGGTTGAGTGGGGGGGGGGGGGGGGGGAGTGTGTGTGTGGGGGGGGGGGGGGGTTGAGGTGTGTATCTCTTTCTACCATTCAGGTTGTGCATTTTAAAACCCGGGAAACAGAAGACTGTTCTAATGTTAATTTACTTGGGGCTGATCGAGTGATGTTTGACTTGAGACTGTCTAAATTAAAATTAATACATTATTTATTTATTTCCTGTATATTTCTTTTTTCTCAGTTAAGTGAGAGTTCCCAATCTATGTCTTAGCTTTGCTTGAAATATTTCTTTTAACTCGATGTCCGTGTATTTTGTGAAAAAAAATTTACAGATAATTTACAGCGTCAGTTGTGTGTTTTCGCTTTAGTATTACAGTTTACATAATCGGCTTGAGTGGAGAACTTTCTCATCATGTCTACAAGACAATTTTTTAAATTCAGCTAGCTGTTTGCAATTAAAACTTGAGCCTGATAATAATTTAAAATTACAAAACAAAGAATATGCACTACTTTTTCTAAGACACATAGAAATATTCTTGTTTTAATTTACACTGTAAACAATGTTTTATATTTTTCAAAATTATTTCTGAATTTCTTTGTATATGTAGCTTTTTTTGGGATCAAAGTTATAGGTTATCCGTCTTGGTTTATGTAAATGTATAAATGAAAATTTACGTAGGCGAATTAATTAAAAACGAGCCGACCCGCAGCGTATAATACGCCGCTATTTAGTTGTTTTATTTTCTACTTTTCAGTAATTCATAATTTGTGAATTCGACAGTACCAATGCTGCCACTGAAAATATTTGCTTTAAAACACTACCCCCCCCCCTTTCCCCTAACCCCGACCCTACACCCCCCCCCCCCCCCCCGTGAAAGCAGCGTCCTCTTAATTATTTCTTAGTTACCTCCTGTAAGTTTAAAATCTAACTAAATTATCTGCCCCTAATAGAAACCCGGCTCTACCGCTCTACGATTTGTAAACAATTAGCTTTGTAAACATTTAGCGTGACCACAACACACCAGACAATGGGGGTGGGGTGGGGGTGGTAGTGATAGTGATAGTGATAGAGAGAGAGAGAGATGACTGCAAGTAGGCGCTTGCAGCTTGTTTTCTAACGGCTCCCAGAAGAGAATTATATATATAGATTTTTTCTCGCTGGTAGGGGGCCGGGCTCCCCGCCTTGAAGGAGCCCACAAAAGCGAGCTGGTGGTTCCTCTATTCTTGCCTGTGAAGCTGGGAGCAAGGAACAAAAGATTAAATCTATTGGCCAATATAGTGATAAAAACATCAAAACACTTGTTATCCTGTAATGAAATGCTGCGGAAGTTCCACAAGAAAAAGAAAGCTCTAAACGTATTTTAAAGAATTAGGAAACACACCTCAACAACAATCTTCACTTCTCTATTAGAGAATACACATACATAAGGCCAGACAGGGGAAAACCAAAAGTATCTATCCTCAAAATAATTTATATATATATATATATATATATATATATATATATATATATATATATATATATATATATATATATATATATATATATATATATATATATATATATATATATATATATATATATATATTGTTTGGAGTGGGGGTACACCCGACCCGGCGATGCCACTGCCTAGGACAGGGGTCGGCAACCTGCGGCTCGCGAGCCGCATGCGGCTCTTTTGATGTCAAGATGCGGCTCTTCAGTTCCAAGCACACATATTAGTAATTATTTTAATTTACTTTTAAAACTCATAAAAATATTAGTCTGCAATACTCGGTAATTAAAGATCTAAATCTAATAACCATGTAAAGTTTCTCATTTCGAGCAGAGCATGCTAAACTACTTTAATATGTTTTGTGCGAAACATGTGTATGTTTTTATATGGATAAATATTATTTCAAATTTTAAGCTATTTATTTTAAATGTAATATATATATATATATATATATATATATATATATATATATATATATATATATATATATATATATATATATATATGTATACCTAATCAAATATCATAATATTGAAATAAAAAATGTTGTGGCTCTTTAAAAACTGTGAAATGTGGTAAATTGTAACTTTTGGCTCTTCCGTCCAAAAAGGTTGCCGACCCCTGGGCCTAGGACCTAGAGTATGTACTATTTTCAAATATTTTCGTTTTAAATAAATTAAAACAAAAGAGCTACACGGAGTGTTGCGTTAAAAGAGCATTATGTAAGAATAATGTTTGAACTGAACTTTCACATTATTTCTATAAGTCAATTCTTTTTATCAGCTAGCAATTTTCAATTAAAACTTGAGCATGAAAATAATTTAAAATTACAAAACAAAGGCTAAACAATCATTTTTTTGAAATTTTTAAAAATATTCTTGTATTAATTTACACTGTAAGCAATGTTTTGTACTTTTTAAAATTATTTATGAATTTTTTTGTAAATGTAGCCATTTTTGGGATAAAGGTTATAGGTTATCCTTCTTGGTGAATTTAAATTTATAAATGGAAATTAGCGTAGACGAATTTATTAAATAAATCTTCTTGATTTGGATATAATTACATTAATTCATCTGAAATTTAAATGAGCAAGATATAGGTCTACATTTTCCATATACCAAATGTATCTATGAATATAAAGGCTTAAGTAATAAAAATGTTTCTTATTGTTAGTCAAATATGTGGCTATGTGTTTAAAGCATACTTTGACTTATTTCGTGAATAAAAGTAACATTGCTAGTTTGATGCTGTTTTTGTAAACGTTCGAAAACAGGCAATGTTTCGTCTTCTCTACAGCACCGTTATAATTCCTAGTAGCGAACATTTAATACAGAAAATAAACATATTCATGAGTAACAAAAAATATTTATTGCCTATCAAGGCATGTAATCTTTGCAGTGACAAAAAAATAAGAAAATATACTGCAGAATTTTGATTTTATTTAGATAAAATAATAAATCAGAGTTTCCTGTTCTTTGTTTTTGGGGCACCGCATACATTTATTTTATGTTGATATTGTGGTCCATACGTGACAACATTTATACATTCTTCATGACAGCTTATAAATAATATAAACATTTGTTTTGAAGTGACTTCATCACTTGACCCATCGAAGTTTCTGTAACATTGAAGTATAATTTTCATCAACTACAAGCAAAACAGTGACACGAAGAAAAGACTGACGACTAGATACACTGTGTTGACGCTACCCACACTGCTTACACACTCCCTAGTTCACACACTTGTTTTCACGCTAGCACACCACTTCCAAGGGGAGGCCACTCTCACACACACTCTATCTGTGTCTACACACTTTATATAGACATCTACATCACAACACACAACCAACTATATAAAAAAAGGATACCTGTCATATAGAGCACACAACACACACACAATCAGGAGGCGCTATATGTCAGGGAGGTAAACAGCGGAGGTGGGGTGGGGGTGGATAGAAACATTACATATACGGGTAGACATTGTTCTATGTTTATGTTATATAACGTTATATGAAGTATGGTGTGTCCAAATACAATTTTGCGTTACATTTTATCAACTCTCCTGTCCTAGCCTCGGCCTTTATTTTACAAAATTACAAGGTACCAGAGGCGTAGCCAGGGCGCGGCGGGGGGGGGGGGGGGGTGCGGGCCGCACCAGGAGACGCCATTTAGGGAAGTGACACCAAGGCAAAAAATTGCAAAACTTACAGAAGAAAAATTCTTTTTTGCCAGTTCGATTAATAATTAATTAAAGTTCAATAGTTTTTTTTAAGTACAAATCGACAATAGTAAATTAATAAATTGTCGAAAAATTTCCCCCAAGAAGCAATGCCGATTGCGGAATGTTTCGAGGACTACTATATTGGCAGACCACAACTTCTACGTCGGAGACAAAATCTTTTTATTTGAAATAATAAGAGGATTAATATAATTTTTTGCAAAAATTGATGCCATTTGTCAAAATTGGAGGGGGGGGGGGGTGTGGTGGTGACACCAAATGCAACTTTCACAGAACAATGTAGTGATCAGAACGAAAAACACCACCCACTAAAGTGGATGGGCCTGACACCACATTGAAAAAAATTGTAAATCAATAAATCTTTTAATGATGGAGCGTGGCGGCTAACTAAAATACCAATGCTAAATTTCATATCGAACATGTCATCATGTAACAGCCTCCCAGCGTAGAGGTGTGTGTGTGTGGGGGGGGGGGGGGTTGGAGGGTGACACCAGGTAAACAATAATTGTAAATTAGATGGTGTAAGTTTGCTTCAGTAATGTCAGTTAACATTACATCTTAAAATAATCTTTGTATTTTCTTCGCCTTCTTCGTTCTTAATTCTAGTGTTCTAGATCTATTTCTATTTTTTCTAATTGGTATTGGTAGCCAATGTTATACTAAATGTGTATGGATATTTTACTATTTAGTTTTTTTTTTTTTTTGCTTTTTCACTAATAATTCAACGTTTAGTAAAGCGCACTGCGTTTTGACCAATACATATTTCATAAAATATTTTTCTCAAACAAGTATAGTTTTACAAAAATATAGGCCTACAATTCACGTGTAACGGGTGCCGATGGCTAGTATATATATATATATATATATATATATATATATATATATATATATATATATATATATATATATATATATATATATATATATATATATATATATATATATATATATATATATATATATATATATATATATTGGTTTGTTGTTTTTTTTTTTTTGTTTTTTTTTTTTTTCGGAATGGGGGTACACCCGACCTGGTGACGCTACAGCCTAGGACAGGGGTTGGCAACCTTTTGAAGCGGAAGAGCCAAAAGTTACAATTTTCAAAATTTCCCTGGATTTTAAAGAGCCACTAACATTTTTTTAAATTTAAAACATGTTACTGTTTTAATAAAATTATCAGTATTTGTTCAAGGAGCTGGAGAGCCGCATCTTGATATCAAAAGAGCCGCATGCGCTCGCGAGCCGCAGGTTGCCGACCCCTGGCCTAGGATTTAGAGTATGTACTATTTTCAAATCTTTTCTTTAAATTAAATCAACAGAGCTACACGGAGAGTTGTGTCTCAAATGAAGAAACAAAGGAATAATTTAAACTAAACTTTCTCATTATTTTTAACTATTCAATTCTTTAATTCTGCTAGCTGTTTAAAATAAAAATTTGAGCCTGATGATTATAAAAAATTAAAAATACAAAGATTAAACAATCATTTTTATAAGAATTAATAATTATTTTTTTTTGGTTAACACTGTAAACAATGTTTTGTATATTTTACAATTATTTATGAATTTCTTTGTACATTTAGCCATTTTTGAGGGCAAATTTATAGGTTATCCTTCTTGGTTAATTTAAAATTATGAATGGAAATTACCAAAGATGAATTAATAAAATACATTTTCTTGATTCGTATATAATTCATATGAAATTTAAATGAGCAAGATATACGCCTACATTTTCCATATACAAATGTATCTATAAATATAAAGGCTAAAGTGGGAAAAGTCTTTTCTTAGTTTGTATTTTGATTGTCAAATATGTGGCTATGTTGTTAATCAAACTTTAACATCTTTCGTTTGATGCTGTTTTTAAAGGCGTTCGAAAACAGGCACTTCCTTGTCTTCTCTATAGTGCCGTTATAACTCTTTGTAGAGAACATTTGATGCTGAAAATAAACAAATTGCTGAAGAACGAATAATATTTTATTGCTTATCTCTTATATTAGCTTTTCAAAGTAATTTAATATTGCCCTTACCTGATAAAAAGAGTTAAACCTGAACCAAGATTCTATCAACAAAACTGTCAATGTTTAATAAAAAAAACAAGTTCGCTATCAATGTATGTAATCTTTGCAGTGATTAATTTAACGCCGGTACAGTGGTTTCGATCTAGTAGTTAGATTTGATATCCGACGTGTTAGATTCGGTGCTTATCATGTGTTTATTAGATTCGATGATTTGTGGGATTCAATATTTTCAATTACTATATAGCCTAAATACTTATAGTATTTATTACATATTTATATTACCAATTTAGAGTACCGGATTTATTTATAATACCGTATTTTTAATTACCGCATTTTTCTTTATTTAAAGTACCGTATTCATAGTGCAATATAGGGTAACTGTGTATACGTACATTAGGCTTTCAGGCACAGAAAAAAGTGTCGTAAAATATAAAAACATGCCAATGCCGGGGTCAGATTAAGGGTCACGTTCAAACTTAATCCCCCGACTGGCCAATCAACTACTGTAAGATGATTCATCTGTAACAGAGACCTTCAGGTTTCTAACAATCAAATTAGTAAATGTTCAAATGTTTTTTATTCAGATAAATGAATATTCTTTCATCTTTTGCTTGACCGTAAGTAAGTTCCCTTTGGAAACCTGACGGTCTATAGGGCAAGTGAAGTAGAGTTCACTAGTTTCTGTGACCTCGGCATATGAAGAGATGGTGTGGTCAGCACTATGCCCAGCCGCCATTACTTTTCCTAACGTGAGTTAGGTACCCATCAGAGTTTAGTGGACTCAGGGATGGTCTACTGACTTGAATCCTGTTTGGAACTCGAGACTTATGGGTTGGCAGTCTCTACCGCTATATATATATATATATATATATATATATATATATTATATATATATATATTCGGAGTAGGGCTACACCCGACCTGGTAACGATACAGCCTAGGACTAAGAGTTTGTACTATTTTCAATTATTTTCTTTTAAAGTAAATTTAAACAACAATAAGGCTACACAGAGAGTTGGGTCATACTCATGTGGTATCGATATTGATTAAGCTGAACTTTCTCATTATTTCAACAATTCAATTCTTTAATTCAGCTAGCTGTTAGCAATTAAAATTTGAGACTGATAATAATCTAAAATTTAAAAATAGTTAAACAATCATTTTTATAAGAATTATAAATAATTTTGTTTTAATTTACACTGTAAACAATGTTTCGTATTTTTTTACAATTATTTATGAATTTCTTTGTACATTTAGCCATTTTTGGGAGTAAATTGATAGCTTATCCTTCTTGGTCAATTTAAATATATAAATGGAAATTAGCGTAGGTTAATTAATTAAATACATCTTCTTGATTCGGATATAATTCAACTGAAATTTAAGTGAGCAAGATATACGCCTACCTTTTCCATATACAAATGTATCTATGAATATAAAGGCTAAAGTGGGAAACATTTTTCCTAGTTTGTATTTGTCAAATATGTAGCTATGTCGTTAAATCAAATTTTGACATCTTTCATGAATAAAATAACATTGCTAGTTTGATGCTGTTTTTAGAAGCGTTCGAATACAGGCACTTCCTTGTCTTCTCTACAGTACCGTTATAACCCTATGTAGAACACATTTGATCCTGAAAATTAACATATTGCTGAATAACTAATAATATTTGATTGCTTTTCTCTTATATTAGCTTTTCAAAGTAATTTAACATTAACATAAAGAGTTAAACCTGAAACGAGATTCTATCAACAAAACTGTCAATATTAAAAAAAAAAAAAAAATCGCTATCAATGTAAGTAATCTTTGCAGTGATTAATTTAACGCCGGTAAAGTAGTATCGATCTAGTAGTTAGATTCGATATCTGACATGTTAGATTCGGTGCTTATCATGTGATAATTAGATTCGATGACCTGTGGGATTCAATATTTTCAATTACTATATTGCCTAAATACTTATTTTATATATCACATATTTATAGTCACTCTCAGAGCTGGGGTTACCCTGACCTCAATGGAAAGAAAAGTGAAGAATGGCAAGCAGGAAGGCTTACACGTCTAAACAACCCTGATGACAAACCAGCTTTCTAGTCTAGAGCACGGTCAACCTCATCCATCTCAGACACAGCTTGTGCTACAAACGACACCAACTGAAAACTTTGCTACAAACGACACCAACTGAAAACTTTGCTACAAACGACACCAGCTGAAAACGTTGCTACATTTTACAATTTTACAATTGTTTTGTTGAATATTTGCAATAACTGATACCTCAACAAAAGACCGGTGTGTGTGTGGGGGGGGGGGGGGGGTGACACAACATTTGATAAGTTACTTTGAAAACTGCTTGTTTCCACTTGAAGTAATAAGAGGATCTACATATATATAATTCTCTTCATGGAGACCATAGAAAACACCACACAGCTTAGCCACCACACTCATCCCCACCTGTCAGGTGAGCTGTGGTTCACCCTGAATGTTTACAATCGTAGAGCTGGGTTAGTGACGGCTATGGGGGGGGGGGGGGGGGGGGGGGCAGATAATTTAGTATTAAACGATTTGAAACGAAGGGGAGGTAACAATTTCTGATTGATCTTTTCTTTACCTGTAAACAGCTGCTTTCACTGGGAGGGAGAGGGGGGGGGGGGGAAGGAAGAGCGGTAAGGGGTAGTGTTGAATTCACAAATTATGAATTGCTAATAACCAGAAAATAAAACAACTAGATGGCGGCGTATACTACGTGGCGGCTAACTAAAATATCAATGCTAAATTTCTTATCGAACATGTCATATGTCATATTGTTATATCGTTTATTACCGAGTCTTGCAGAATTATATTTTTTGTGAGTTTTGTAATAAGATAATAGTATTAATAGTATGTGAGCATCTTGACATAAAAAAGAGCCGCAGACTGCCTAGACCAGGGGTCGGCAACCTGCGGCTCGCAAGCAGCATGCGGCTCTTTTGATGTCAGGATGCGGCTCGCCAGTTCCATAGTAATGATATTATTTTATTTTCATAACTCATAAAAAATATTGTACTGGAAAACAACTTGAAACAAACTGAAAACACTAAGAAAAGGTGGAGTAGAGCATATACAAAAAGCTGACAGCTGCATTGACACAAGGCACAGCCCCACAACTGTGATGTGGCCAGCCACGTGGCAGTGGTTCCATGCTTTCAACTACCGAAGTGCACTTTTTTTTTCAAATATTTTCAATAGTAAAGTTTATTTTAATCAGAAGGCATTTTTGTATGTTTTACCGTCCATTAATTTGACTTGAGTGGCATATTCTTATAGTTATTAGCCTCTAAATTGGGTAGGGATAGTTTTATAATTGTTTTTTATTATCCTAAAAGAAATACTGGAAATACTTTATTTTTCATACTTAAACTCATACATTTTTTTTATTTAGCTTATCCTAATCAAATACCTTAATATTGAAGAACAATTATTAGTGGCTCTTTAAAAACTGGGAAATTTTGTAAATTGTAACTTTTGGCACTTACACCTCAAAGTATTGCCGACCCGTGGCCTAGACCTAGACCTATTTTCAATAATTTTCTTTTATAAATAATTTTTTTTCTTTTTTTATGATACAAATGTTAAGTATACGAGAAAGTAAATATGATGACCCTAGATAAATTTTAAAAAATTAAGTAATTAGTCATTATAAAATTAAAACAACATGCATGCCTACAGACCATTGTTTAAACTGAACTTTCTCATCATATCTACAAGTCAATTCTTTAATTCAGCTAGCTGTTTGCAATTAAAATTTGAGCCTGATAATAATTTAAAATTACAAAACAAAGGCTAAGCGATCTTTTTTTTTTTTGTAAGATATTAAATTTTTTTCTAGTTTTGATCTACACTGTAAACAATGTTTTGTATTTTTTAAAATTATTTATGAATTTCTTTGTACATTTAGCCTATTTGGGAGCAAACTTGTAGGTTATTCTTCTTGGTTAATTTAAATTTATAAGTGGAAATTAGCGTTAGCGAATTAATTTTAAAAAAAGTTCTTGGTTCGGATTTAATTAAATTAATTCACATGAAATTTAAAAGAGCAAGATAAAAGCTTCATTTTCCATATACTAACGTATCTATGAATATAAGGGGTAAAGTATCTATAATACTGTATTTACGACACTTTATTATATTATACATAGTGTCATATTTAAATTACTGTATTTATAGTACTGTATTAGGAAACATTTTTAATTTTTTTTTAAAGTCTCAGTTTTGTAGATTTGCATTTTCAGCTTGCCCAGCCAATGTGTGGTGGCACTGGCTGATTTTGTTTTCTACTTTCATCATTCGACTTTTGAAGACTGACGCAGATTTACAATTTTAACTATTCTGAAATTTTCATCCTTAATCATTCATTCTGATATTTACATATTACATACAGAAATAAAATCGTAGAAATTTTGGAAGGAGAGGGGGAGTTAGTTTCCAGGAATATGAAATCTTTGCTGGTTCTGAAAGGTAATAGTTATACATTAAATGAGATTTGAATTCAATAATAGAAGTGGTAGGTTATAGTATATTTTATAAACACCAAAATTTGGCTTCGGACGCTGGTGTGGGTTTCCTGAAGTGGGAAAAGATACTGTTATTTATACAGAATATGTACATAAAAGTTTTTGAAACACAATATATTATATACATTAAGTAATTATAAGCATTCACACTTTCCATTTGTGCCTATCATCTGCAGACAGTCTTCGTTTTATTTTATTATTTTTTTGTTTTGTTTATTGTTTTATTTATTTTGGTTGTTAACAGAATTCAAAATTTTGAAAATGTATAAATTCAAAACAAATTTAACAGTTAATTATGCTTGTATTTAAAGTACGAGTCATGAAATTAATAAAATTGAACGTATTTTACAGTTTAAGTAGTAAATATGTGATATCAAGGTAAATTAAAAGGTATATAACTCTATCTCCCTAACGACTGTAGTAATAATTTGGTTAGCTCCCCTACTCGTTTTATTTATGTATTCATCCAGATTATAGATAAAAGGAATAATAGTTAATTATTACAGAATTTATGACAAAAACCAAAGTGAACTTAGAAGAGAAAGAAGACCCTAGAAATCGTCAGAAATGATCATAATCCGCATATATTATAAATAGGATGGTTTTGAATTAAAGTAATTTTGATATTTTGGTGCAATTGAAAAAAGGTATATAACTCAGTTTCCCTAAAATCTACAGTATTTATTTGGTTATTTCCCTTTCCAAAAAACTCCGCTACTATGCTTTAATAACATTTACCGGGATATCGGGTGCCGAACGTTTTCCCGAAAGACACTTGCCCGATGGCCGTTTGCCCGAAGGCCGAATTCCCGAATGGACACTTGCCCGAATGCGTCACATGCCCGAATGGACACTTGCCCGAATAGGACAAATGCCCGAATAGACACTTGCCCGAATGCGACAAATGCCCGAATGGACACTTGCCCGAATGCGACACATGCCCGAATGGACACTTGCCCGAAAGCGACAAATGCCCGAAAGCTACTTGCCCGAAGGGGGTAAAGTAAGATTGTTATATGTATAAAGTTTAATAAGTGAAACAAAGTTTAATAAGCAAAGGGATCGGAGTGGTCTAGTGGTAGAGACTGCTACCCGTAAGTCTCGAGTTCCAAACAGGGTTCAAGTCAGTAGACCGTCCCTGACTCCACTAAACTCTGATGGGTACCTATTTCACGTTAAAGAAAGTAAAGGCGGCTGGGCATGGTGCTGACCACACCATCTCTTCATATGCCGAGGTCACAGAAACAAGGGAACTCTACTTCACTTGCCCTATAGACCGTCAGGTTTGAAAAGGGAACTTACTTACGGTCAAGCAAAAGATGAAAGAATATTCATTTATCTGAATAAAAAACATTTGAACATTTCCTAATTTGATTGTTAGAAACCTGAAGGTCTCTGTTACAGATGAATCAACCTACAGTAGTTGATTGGCCAGTCGGGGGATTAAGTTTGAACGGGAACCTTAATCTGACCCCGGCATTGGCAATTTTTTTTATATTTTACGACACTTTTTTCTGTGCCTGAAAGCCTGATGTACTTATACACAGTTACCCTATACTGCACTATGAATACGGTATTTAAATGAAGAAAAATGCGGTAACTAAAAATACAGTATTATAAATAAATACGGTTCTTTAAATTGGTATTATAAATATGTAATAAAATTATTACATGTAATAAATGTATTTAGGCTATATAGTAATTGAAAATATTGAATCCCACAAATCATCGAATCTAACAAACACATGATAAGCAACGAATCTAACATATTGGATATCGAATCTAACAACAAGATCGATACTACTGTAACGGCGTTAAATTAATCACTGCAAAGATTGCATACCTTGATAGCGAACTTGTTTTTTTGTTTTGAATATTGACAGTTTTGTTGATATAAACTCGGTTCAGGTTTATCTCTTTGTTAATGTTAGATTACTTTGAAAAGCTAATATAAGCGTTAAATATTATTAGTTATTCAGCAATATGTTTATTTTCAGCATCAAATGTTCTTTACAAAGAGCTATAACGGTACTGTAGAGAAGACAAGGAAGTGCCTGTATTCGAAAGCCTCTAAAAACAGCATCAAACTAGCAATGTTATTTAATTCACAAAAGATGTCAAAGTTTGATTTAACACAGGTGTCGGCAACCTGCGGCTCGCGAACCGCATGCGGCTCTTTTGATGTCAAGGTGCGGCTCTCCAGTTTCTTGTACAAATATTAATAACAGCTCAGCCCCACAGTCGTGCTTTATTTAGCCAGAACCGTGGCAACAATTCCATGCTTGCCACTGCCGAAGTGCAGACTTTTTCGAATATCGTAAAATGGGGAATATTATTTTATTCAGAATGCATTCCTCTACCAGTCAGTATGCATTAATTTAACCTGAGTGACGTAATATTTTAGTTATTAGCTTCCCACGGTTGGGCCAGCTACTTGACTGTGGGATACGAGTAGGGTGGAAGATAAGCCCTGTGAGAACCGAAGGACAGAAGCGACCGATAAAGTAATCAAACCGATACCTAAGCCAGTTAGTCGGAGTTGACCATGTTGAGGCCTGCCCGGCTATTGGAGACGCCTCCAGATCCAGTGGTGTCCGTAAAGAAAGAAAAAACGTTATTGGCTTGTAAAGTGGAATGGGATAGTCAAATATTTATATTATTTAATTACTACTTTTCTGATAACAGAGCTAGCTAAAACACTTTTTGTGCGAAACATTTGTATGTTTTTTTAAATGAATCAATATTAGTTAATATTTAACGCTATTTATTTTAAATCATAAACCAAATTTATTTACCAAATCCTTATCAAATATCAAAATATTGAAAAAAAATAATGTTAGGGGCTCTTTAAAAACTTGTTAATTTTGTAAATTTTAACTTTTGGCTCTTCCTTCTCAAAAGGTTGCCGACCCCTGATTAAACACTATAGCCACATATTTGACAAACAAAATAAAAACTAAGTAACATTTTTCCCACTTTAGCCTTTATATTCATAGATACATGCGTATATGGAAAATATAGGCCTATATCTTACTTTTTAAAATTTCAGATGAATTAATGTAATTATATCCGAATCAAGAAAATGTATTTAATTAATTCGCCTACGCTAATTTCCATTTATAAATTTACATTAACCAAGAAGGATAACCTACAACTTTGATCCCAAAAATGGCTGCATGTACTAAAAAATTCATAAATAATTTTTAAAAATACAAAACATTGCTTACAGTGTAAATTAAAACAAAATTATTTTTTAAAGTTTCATAAAAATGATTGTTAAGCCTTTGGTTTTTGTAATTTTAAATTATTATCAGGCTCAAGTTTTAATTGAAAACTGCTAGCTGATATTTGACTTGTAAAAAATAATGTGAAAGTTCAGGTCAACCAATTGCTCTTCTTAATGCACTTTTAACGCAACACTCCGTGTAGCTCTTGTGTTTTAATTTATAAGAAAATATTTGAAAATAGTACATACTCTCCTGGGCAGTGGCATCGCCAGGTCGGGTGTACCCCCACTCCAAACAACTATATATATATATATATATATATATATATATATATATATATATATATATATATATATATATAATATATGTATATATATATATATATATATATATATGTATATATATATATATATATATATATATATATATATATATATATATATATATATATATATATATATATATATATATATATATACATATATATATATATATATATATATATATATATATATATATATATATATATATATATATTATGGTGAGGATAAATACTTTTGGTTTTGCCCTGTCTGGCCTTATGTAGGTGTATCCTCTAATAGAGAAGTGAAGATTGGTGTTGAGGTGTGTTTCTGAATTATGTGAAATACGTTTAGAGCTTCTTTTTTCTTGTGAACATCCACGGCAGTTTATTTCAGGATAACAAGGGTTTTGATGTTTTTATCACTATATTGGCCAGTAGATTTAATCTTCTGTTCCTTGCCCCTGGCTTCACAGACAAGAATAGAGGAACCAACAGCTCGCTTGTGTGGGCTCCTTCGAGACGGAGAGCCCGGCCCCTACCTGCGCGGCGGAGAGCCCGGCCCCCTACCAGTGAGAAAAATTATTTAATTAATTCGCCTACGTAAATTTTCATTGATACATTTACATAAACCAAGACGGATAACCTATAACTTTGATCCCAAAAAAAGCTACATATACAAAGAAATTCAGAAATAATTTTGAAAAATAGAAAACATTGTTTACAGTGTAAATTAAAACAAGAATATTTCTAAATGTCTTAGAAAAAGTAGTGCATATTCTTTGTTTTGTAATTTTAAATTATTATCAGGCTCAAGTTTTAATTGCAAACCGCTAGCTGAATTTAAAAAATGTCTTGTAGACATGATGAGAAAGTTCAGTTAAAACAATTATCCATATCCACTGACTTGACACAACACTCAATGTTGCCCTGTTGTCATCATAAATGAATGAAAGTAGGCTACAAGTAAGAAAGAAATATTACTATTGAATATCAGTATCAGTCCTCACAAGCCGTGATGAAAACTGTAATACTAAAGCGAACACACACAACTGACACTGTAAATTATATGTCAAAAAAAAAAAGAAAAATAAATAAATAAATGTTGCCCTGTTGTTTTAATTTATTTAAAAAGAAAATAATTGAAAATAATACATACACTACGTCCTAGGCAGTGGCGTCGTCAGGACGGGTGTACCCCTCCGAGCAATATATATATATATATATGTATATATACCCCCTCCCCCCCACCCATCACCTAATACATTACTATCAATACGGTACTTTAAATATGATAGTATACATATGTTGTCATAAATACAGTATTATAAATATATATAACGTGAAATGAAAACTAAAACATTGTTCAGAGAAAAGAACAGTGTAGCCTACTTTGAAATTTTGTAAAATAAAGGCCGATGGCTAAGACGTTTTGAAAGTTTAATGCATCTAGTTCAGAACCTATCAATTGATTTATTAATTCATCAGAATTAATAAATAATTCTTTAATTTAAAATATTCAAGAAAGACAACTCATAACTACAATCCAAAATATCGTTAAGTAAGTTAATACATTCATAAATAATTAAAAAAATGGCAAACTAGTGTTTGTTTTTTTGTTTTGTTAAAAATATTAAAATTTATTTATACAACGATGTCAGTGTTAATTTTTTTTTTTAATTTAAACTTTTATTTGGACAATAACTTTAAATTAAAACCGCTAGCTGATTTTAAAAATTGATTTTTATAAATATAAAGGTTCCTTTTTTTCAATGTTATCGAATCATAATGATTTTGATTCATCATTTTAAGTTTACTATGTCGGAAAAATACATCAAACGGTTATTCCTGCCTAAGTTTGGCATGGAAGAACATGCACCAAAAACTCTAGAGATTTTCATAGAAGAGGGTTTTTCTTTAGCTACTCTCACAGCTGACGAACTAAAAAGAGAGCTATGTATGTTATGTAACCTATCACCAGCTGAATTTGAAGGGCTGTTTAACTATGGGACACTGCGTAAATGGTATGTCACCATTAGATCAAAGGAACTATATGAGAAAATGCACCTAAAAGAATTTCACAGAGATTTGCCACCTGGGGTAACATCCAGATACAGAGTGCAAAGAATATCAATAACCCACGCCGATAAATCTGGGCAAAGGGGCATGCTGAAATGGCTGCCTTCCAAGACAAGCGACGATGATATAATGGCGATTCTGAAATCTATAAGCAGTCAGGACACAACACCAACATTTAAGAGAATAGACCAGGGGTCGGCAACCTTTTGAAGCGGAAGAGCCAAAAGTTACAATTTTCAAAATTTCCCTGGTTTTAAAGAGCCACTAACATTTTTTTTTTATTAAGAGTATTAGTATTTGTTAAAGGATCTGGAGAGCCGCATCTTGGTATCAAAAGAGCCGCATGCGGCTCGCGAGCCGCAAGTTGCCGACCCCTGGAATAGACCAATCGAATGTGGTTCAATTCACCATCTCTCTGGAGAAAGAAGATGTGGAGAGTGTCCCACATTATATTATTCTTACAAATGAGGCCAACAAGGAGAGCAGAGTCCTTATAATCCTCAATGGGAGAAGGGTGCAATGTTGCCACTACAACACAGACAGGCACCTGCCTAAGATGTGTGAGCATTTGAGGACTCGCGCTCTTGACGGCGTCCAGCTAGTAGATGGACAGTATAGGGCAATTGAGCCTTGGGATGCAAATGATAAAGAAGAAGTTAGGGAGCATCTAAGTAACAATAGAAATTTCTTAAAGCATTGGGACAGTTATGATTTTGACGGAGAAAGACAAAATGTAATGCTTAGAGAAGCAAGGCATAGAGAGGTAGAAGATGCCTTTGGAGTAGATGGCCAAACTGAAACACATCATACTACTGCAGCATCACAGCAAGCTAACGAAAGCGTAACAGAAACCACCATAGAGGCCGAAGCCATGGAGACAATAGCGACCAGAAATTCCATAGTAACAGGGTCTCAAAAAGATGGGGATCAAGAAAATTTGGAGGCAGTCGACGAAACAATAAATGATATTCTTCAAGATAACACTAGTTCAGAAAACATAACAACCCGCTAAAGGAAATTAAAAGCTCACAAAGTATATTAGCAACAAAGGTATCAGATCAACTGTCATATAGTCAAGCAATCAGTTCAAGTAAAAATCAATTACCTACAGTAAAGCCACCTCAAAGGGTCGTGACCAGGGCCCAACGGGATAGCAAACCAGCGGCTGGAAAGTTTGGCGTTAAAAGACCACCACGGCCCAAATAATTCATGTTAACTCTGGCAACATTGAACATCAGGAGGGCTAGGGACAAAACACATTAAATAAATAACATAATAAATAAACACAATATTGACATCTTACTTATACAGGAAACTAACATTGGAACTACAGGAGAAGCAAATAAACTAGATGCATATATCGACAGTCTCAAGCCAAACATCACTCGATCAGTCCTCAAGTAAATTAACATTAGAAACAATCTTCTGTTTCCCAGGTTTTTAAAAGTGCACAACCTGAATGGTAGAAAGAGATACACACCTCACCCCCCCCCCCCCACACACACACTTCCCCCCCACCCCACTCAACCGGGCTGGCGGATATGTCAAGGTAGCGTGCCCTCATTGCCAAGGGTCAATTTAATGTCATGGAAATTTTTGGAATGATAGATCAGTATGTGTATTTCAGAGACACTTCTCCCACGGTCGTTTCTATTTCTGTCCATAGGTGGCTACAATGTGAACTTTTGACTCCTCAGCTAAGGACGGAGCACAGTAAACTAAGCAGTCAAGAGAAACCTAGTTTGCACACCTTATTTTAATCTAGTTCTTATGCCATTTTATTTTCTCCCTTGGATTAATGTAATTGCAATTGATGTTCATGTCTATGATGCTGTGTAAAATCTATCAAATAAATTATTATTACTGATTTAAATTTTTAAATCAATTGAGTTAGTAAAAAAAAAGGAAAAACATACATTATTTATCGTATATACGAAGTAAAGAGAAAGTCTTGTAATCGTGCCAAAAAAAATTGAGATTTTCACAGATATCGACGTTTAACACCTACCTGAGTCGGAGAAACATAATTTTGCAAATTTGTCCGTACGTCCGAGTGTGTGTGTCTGTAAACACGATATCTTGAGTACCGTTACATCTAGGTTGATGAAATTTATAATTAATATTTACTGTTTGTAGAAAAGCACACCGCAAATCAGGGGAGGGTAAAGCTTGAGCAAGGTTTTGGTTTTTGCCTTGTCATCCCCCCCCCCCCATCACCAAACCGACACTGGTATTGTCATGTTTATACCTTTAAAAATGTTTCCTAATACAGTACTATAAATACAGTAATTTAAATATGACGCAATATATAATAAAATAAAGTGTCGTAAATAAAGTATTATAGACAATTTAGCCCTTATATTCATAAATATATTTGTATATGGAAAATGTAGCCTTTTATCTTGCTCATTTAAATTTCATGTGAATTAGTTAAATTAAATCCGAACCAAGAACTTTTTTTGAATTAATTCGCTTACGCTGATTTCCACTTATAAATTTAAATTAACCAGGAAGAATAACCTACAAGTTTGCTCCCAAAAATGGCTAAATGTACAAAGAAATTCATAAATAATTTTGAAAAATACAAAACATTGTTGACAGTGTAAATCAAAACTAGAATATATTTTATAATGTTATGAAAAGGATCGCGTAGCCTTTGTTTTGTAATTTTAAATTATTATCAGGCTCAAGTTTTAATTGCAAACAGCTAGCTGAGTTAAAGAATTGACTTCTTTATATGATAAGAAAGTTCAGTTTAAGCAATGGCCGAAGTTGATACTCGCACCGTGTCGCTCTGTTGTTTTAACTTATTTATAAAAGAATGTAATTGAAAATAGTACATACAAAAGTTACAATTTACAAAATTTCCCAGAGTAAAAATCTCGATTTTAATTTTTTGCACGATTACAAGACTTTTTCTATACTTCGTATAATTCACGTGTAACTGATGCTGATGACTATATATTTATTGTTCGGAGGGGGGGGGGGGGGATACACCAAACCTGGCGACGCCACTGCCTAGGACCTAGAGTATGTACTATTTTCAATTATCTTCTTTTTAAATGAATTAAAACAAAAGGACTACTTTTTTTTAATTATATATATGAAATATTAAAATAGTTCAATACATGGCATTGCATTCAATTATACATAAGCGTTTACATAACGTCTAAGATACCTATTTTTTCTTATGGTGTACACTTGTATGTGCCCTCATGCTCTCTAGTGGGAGGGATAAGTTACAATCTCTACAGTCATACATCGTTTCTTCTTGATGGTTTTCTGCAAAGTGTGTGCGTATGTCTGGGTAGTACCCTTTGTCTGCACAAAGATCACACTGTAAGTATCTGCAGTGGATACTTCGTTCGTGTTTTTCCCTTTCCCGGGGTGATTTACATTGTTCTAAGCAGAACCTGCAGTGATTGAAGTCATGAATTAATTTTTTACTTTTTGTTATTTTCTTTTCTTCTGTGGGGCTATCTTCCTTCTTCCTTTTGAAAGTTGTAGTAATGTCCATATCTGAGAACGAGGGCAGAGTGTTCGTTTTTTGGGCTGTTGATGCAGATGGTTTGTCTGGTTCCGACCTTGCTGCGCCTGTTTGTTTGCTAGGTGTTGATGGTATACTTGGCGGTTTGGCTGGGATGATCGGGTTTTTGACCGATGCTTGTTGGTCGCTTGGTGGTGGTGCTGGCTGAGCGGATGGCGTTGTTTTTTGTAGTGTAGATTGTGCTGGTGTTTGATTACTGGGCGTTGTTTGTAAGTTGAGAATTTGACAGCGGTTGGTCCAGTGTTCAGTTGACGAGCATGTTTGGCAGGCTTGTTTTCTGTCTTTGATGGCTATTAGAATGTTGAGTGTCTTGTTTTTGTAGTTTATTTGGATGTAGTGAGGGATGGATGATGGGTTGTCAGTGTATATTGAGAAGTTGCGGTTGGTAGTGAGGGGGATTGTGTATATCGAAGGTTCTTTGTTGCTGTAGGGTTGTAGTGCTTGTATGAGTGTGCAATCGCTTAGTGTGGGTGGGACCCATCTGAGGGTTCCGTTAATCCTGTTTTTTTCGTGTAAAATGAAGTAGAGTGTGTAGGGGCCGTGTGTTTTGTATGTATTATGTAAGGTGGTGACGTCGAAGGCAGTTGATGTAAAGAACCAGGTGTCTGCTCGTCCGTAGTTGTAGAGGAAGATCTGTTGGTTGCTTATTAGTTGCCGGAGGATATGCCCTCTCAGATTGGGTTGACCGTTTGAGTTGATTGTGACTTGAATGGTGGGTGAGTCAGCAGGAAATAGTTCCGGGCAGTCTTCTTCAGGTAGGTCCAATATGGCTGTAGTAGCTGAAAAGGGTTGGGCCCTGGATTTCATTAACCCCCCCGGACCGTAGTCCGGGTGGCTCCTCCCCAAGTCTCTCGACCCAGGGGGAACATCCAAGGGCGCAACCCCTTTGCTGGCGTGGATTATATTTGCATATGTCGTCAAGCTAGGTTGTGACATTGTTGGATGCGTAAAGGTTATCACTTGATCATGCCAAAACAAAAGGACTACACGGAGTGTTGTGTCAAGAATTTGGACTAAGAACATTGTTTAAACCGAAATTTCTCTTCATGTCAACAAGAATTTTTTTTTAAATTCAGCTACCAATGTGCAATTAAAACTTGAGCCTGATAATAATTTAAAATAACAAAACTAAGCATATGCACTCCTTTTTCTAAGACATTTAGAAATATTCTTGTTTTAATTTACACTGTAAGTAATGTTTTAAATTTTTCAAAATTATTTATGAATTTCTTTTTACATATAGCCTTTTTTGGGATCAAAGTTATAGGTTATCCTTCTTGGTTAATTAAAATTTATAAGTGGAAAGTAGCGTAGTCGAATTCATTAAATAAATGTTCCTGGGTCGGATCATAATTAAATTAATTCACAAGAAATTTAAATGAGCAAGATATAAGCCTACATTTTCCATATACAAATGTATCTATTGATATATAGGCTAAAGTGGGAAAAATGTTTTTTAATTTGTAATTGTTAGTCAAATATGTGGCTATGTTGTTAAATCAAGCTTTTACATCTTTCATGAATAAAACAACATTGCTAGTTTGATGCTGTATTTAGAGGCGTTCGTATACAGGCACTACCTTTTTGTATCTAAAGCTCAGACATAATTCCATGTAGCGAACATTTGATGCAGAAAGTAAAGTAGTTGACGGATACAAAATTGTTTTCTTAATATTTTTTTATAAACGTTTCAATTAGAGTATCTGTGACCTAACCTCGGATAAAATGTTAAACCAGAACTGAAATACTTTCATTCACTTTCAGAACTATGCGTTAGGTATGAGATGTATTTCTTGAATATTTTAAATTAAAGAATTGAAAATAATTCTGATGAATTAATAAATCAATTGCTAGGTTCTGAACTAGATGCATTAAACTTTTTAAACGTCCTAGACACCGGCCTTTATTTTACAAAATTTCAAAGTACACTGTTCTTTTCTCTAAACAATATTTTAGTTTTCAATTCAAGTTAATATATATATATATATATATATATATATATATATATATATGTATATATATATATATAACTGTATTTATGACGCCGTGTATATAGTGCCATTGTTAATGTGCCGTTTTTATAGTACTATGTTTGGTAACACTTTTAAAAGAAAAAAAACATGCCACTACCAGTGTCAATTTGGTGATTGGGGGGGGGGGGGGGGGCGGGCGGGCGCGTTGATAAGGTAAAAACCGAAATCTTGTTTAAGCTTTACCCGTCTGCTGTGTGGTTTTCTACAAACAGTAATCATTTTAATACGTTGGTTCGTCTACTTATCCAAATATTACACTTTATTAAAATGCGTAGGCGTTTGAATTATTTTTTGTAATTTTTATCATAATCCCCCCCCCCCCCCACTCCCCTTAGACATATAATGTACAGCTTCAGTTTGCCTTGTCGTGTTCGCTTTAGTATTACAGTTTTCATCATCGGCTTGCGAGGACTGATACAGATTTACAATAGTAATATTTCTTTCTGACTTGTTTTTTCATTATTTTAGGATAGTTTTCTTATACATAATACATTGCATCTATTTACATTTATGTTTTAGACCTAAAATGCAAATGTGTAATTTAATGTTATGTTAAAATTGCGATTATTAAAGAAAGAAAAAACAAGTTCTCCCCTAAGAATCACAAGATCCAAAGGTTACTGAAATGAAAGTGTTGAACCTTTACTAGTCTACGTGTCAGTTATTTGATTTAGCTAGTTGTTTTCAATTAAATTTGGTTTCTAATTAAAAATTAAGAATTTTAAAAGTTTAAATAGCAAACAAAATTTCATACATAAATATAAAACGGTATATAAAACTAAAATTGCTGTGGAGCTGGGCCTTGTGTCCATGCAGCTGTCAGCTGTTTGTATGCGCTCTACTCCACCTATTCTTAGTGTTTTTATTTTGTTTAAAGTTGTTTTCTAGTATAATATTTTTATGAGTTATGAAAATAAAATAATATAATTATTGTGGAACTGGCGAGCCGCATCCTGACATAAAAAGAGACGCATGAGGCTCGCATTGGCCGGCTCTCTTGGCCAAAGCCCGAAGAACTTAGCACTAAGATCGTATTTCGTACATTGGCCGGCCAATGCGCGCACTGGCCGGGACTTACTGGCCAAAGTCCGAACCGCTTAAACTTGACAGCGTATTTTGTATATTGGCCGGCCAATGCGCGCACTGGCCAGGATGTCCTAGCCAATGTTCTATCTAGAGTAAGTTGTGATCGCATTTTCATTATTCTGGGTGTGTTTTCATTGAGAGTAACGTATTGTTTAGCTCTTGTTTGTATAGCATTTTATAAGCAAGGCGATCAAAAGGGCCGTCAAACTATGAGACAGACATAGCAGATGGCTGTCAAAAGAAAAAAATGTAAATCCATGTTAGTTTCCATATATGGGCTCTCGATAAAATAGTTACCGAGGAAGATCTTGAGAACATTGAACAAGAAATGGAGGTTGCCATAAATGCAACGACATCCTCAGCTAACACATCTACTGCCGTGGCGGAACGCCCAGAACAGACAATAATGTGGCCAACAGATTCTGTATAGTTTGTGAAAAACATTGTAGTGCAGCTCATTCTTTTGGATCCTGTAGCAACGATGTCCATGCTATTTGTGGAATACCCAATGAAGCAGACGAAGGGTACGGAGGGAACATTACCTGCAGTTTGTGTCACAACCAACAAGACATCATGGAACACAGATCAGCAGCTCATACTGGCTTGCAAACTCAAGGTGCTAAGATGCTTAAAACATTATATACAAAATTTAAAGATGGTGAAGTGGGTGACAATGTACGCATCCGTTTTCCAGATGTTGACAGAGGTGATCCCCGAAGCGTGTTTGCAGACTGGGGGCCAAGTCTACACTCGTTGCAATTGCACAACTAAGTGCACAACAAATCGCTGCAAGTGTAAAAATAACAAGCTGGTATGTAATTCTAAATGCCATATAAGTTCAACTTGTTGTAACAAATGATGATATTGATAGATTGAGACTATAGCACAATACACAATTTGAATGTTTCTGTCTTTTACTTTAATTAATAATCAATAAAGACTTAATTTAATGATCCTTACGGCATAAAAAAAAAACCCAAAGTCTGCTCATGATTTTCTAATTCGGACTATGGCAGGTCGTCCCTAGCCAGATGATCTTCTAATTAAGACTTTGGCCGGTCCACCATGGCCAGTCTGTCGATTGGCCGGCCAAAGGCCGAAATCAAGCAAAGTTTTGGACTTTGACCGACCCTAAGGTAAAAAATACTACTATCAGTGTCGGTTTGGTGTAGGGGGTAGATAATAAGGTAAAAAGCCGAAACCTTGTTCAAGGTTTTCCCGCCCCTGATCTGTTGTGTGATTTTCTACAAACAGTAATCATTTTAATAGGTTGGTTCGTCTAGTTATCGAAATGTAATAATTTATTAAAATGCTTATGCATTTATTATAGAGACCAATCAAATGATGAACCCAAACATTCAGAACAGACACAACATTGATAAAACTAAATTTTTAAATATATGAAAATTAATATTTTTAATTCAGCTAGCCTTTTATTTAAATTTATCGTCCAATTAAAAATTAAGAATGTTAAACAAAGTTTTAGAACAAAAAATTTTATACTCAAATTTTAATTTTTTTTTTTATTTCCTTAATAGAAAAAACTAGTTCACGTTTAATTCATTTATTTATTAAATCAAAACAACAGAGTTTTTTTTTTTTTTTTTTTTTTTTTTTTTTTTTTTTTTTTTAACAGAGCTAAACGGAGTATGCTTCAACAGTGGTAGAAAGGAGGTTATTGTTAAATTTGAACTTTTTTCCTCATGTCTACAAGACAATTGTTTAATTCAGCCAGCGGTTTGTAATTAAAACTTGAGCCTGATAATAATTTAAAATGACGAAATCAAGGTTAGACAATCATTTTTATATGACTTAAAAATATTCTTGTTTTAATTTACAATGTTTATATTTTTCAAAATTATTTATGAATTTCTCTGTACATGTAGCCATATTTGGGATCAAAGTTATAGGTTATCCTTCTTGGTTAATGTAAATTTATAAATGAAAATTAGCGTAGGCGAATTAATTAAATAAATTTTCTTGATTCGGATATAATTACATTAATTCATCTGAAATTTAAATAAGCAAGATACAGGCCTACATATTCCATAAAAAACATTTTTTTTTGTATATATGAATATAAAGGCTAAAGTGGAAAAATGTTTCTTAGTTTATATTTTGTTTGTCAAATATGTGGCTATGATGTTAATCAAACTTTGACGTCTTTCGTGAATAAAATAGCATTGCTAGTTTAATGCTGTTTTTAGAGGCGTTTGAATACAGGCATTTCCTTGTCTTTTATACAGTACCGTTATAACTCTGTGTAGAGAACATTTGACGCTGAAAATAAAGATATTGCTGAATAAATAATAATATTGTATTGCTTATCTCTTATATTAGCTTTTCAAATTAATTTAACATTGCCCTTACCTGATATAACGAGTTAAACCTGAACCGAGATTCTATCAACAAAACTGTCAATATTTAAAATAAACCTGGAGTGATCTCCCCTAAACGATCTCGAATATTCTTATATAACTCGGAATATAGACATGATTTTTATTTACTTAAACTTTAAAAAATAGAATCGAATCTCGTAGAAAAAAGAGTTGCACACCAAACGAACGCCAAAATAAAAGTGCCTAATAGTGCGGAATATTATTAGTACTTTATAAATTTACATGCGTTTTTTGAGAAATCGGAAATAGCGTAAATTAGTACTTGCGGTAAACGGAAATTACTCAAAATTTGACAGAAGGTAGAGAATTAGATGTTTAACTTACAAGTGAAATTTCATTTATCTATCTGAAATAGTACTCAAGTTATAGGCTTTTGAAAAATTCAAAGTAGAAAAAGTACCACTTCCGGTTATCGGAAATCGCTCAAAAGTTGACACAAATCTACGATTTTGATAAAATACTTATATATGAAATTTCATCAACCTAGCTGTAACGGCACTCAAGTTATCGTGTTTACACACACACACACATTGACACACAGACAGACACACAGACATACGGACACGATTGCAAAATTATGTTTTTCCGTATCAGTGAGGTGTAAAACGTCAAGATTTGTAAAAATCTCGATTTTTTTTTTGCACGATTACAAGACCTTCTCTATACTTCGTATATTCGAGAAACTAAAAATGTAAAGTACTGAAAAAAATTCATAAAAAAATTGTTAATATAAAACGTTTCAATAACAAGCTTTTATTAGTCATTTTTTAAAAATTCATAAAAAAAAGTTTTGATTACAAGCTAAAAAGAAGAAAATACATTATAACTATTTAAATTACTATATATATCATTATATAAGCATAGCAAAAAAAGTAAACAAAAACTAGGTCATAATTATTTTTCAAACAATTATACACTATTTTAAACATAAACAGAAAACGACGAAGTATAGCAATCGTTTCAGTAAAATATTAAGTTGTTAATTGAAGTATGTATTAAATAAAGTAATTAATTTTTAAGGTCAATGTAATATAAATTATTAGTAATGTAAATTATTATTATACTGATCAGGGAACTTCTGTAGTTCTAATTCCATTTTAGTCATAAATTGCGAACATCCCACTATTTTCTCTGAAATCGGACTATAAACAACAAACAACAACAACAATTTCTATAAAATTAGCATTACTGTTTAAATTTAAGCACTCCTCACATCAGCAATCACTAAATAATTAAGTATTCAAATTCTCAAATGTTATTGAAAACCTAAGCGAAGCTAGGCAGTATGCCTAGTAAGCTAAAATTCTAATTCTCAGCCAATAACCCCCCCCCCCCCCCTAGTAAAAGGCTCGAGTACGAACCCCAAGACAGATGATGCTCAATTGCTATGAAAAGCAACTCTTAATAGGAGAGACAACTCCAAAATCAAACAACTGCTGCCTTGTAATATGTTCTTGGTTGGATAAAAGCTATGGTGCACTCTATCAAATGTAATGTATTCGATTGTGTGTGTGTGGGGGGGGGGGGGGGGCACATTTAAGTGTGATGGAAAATACATTTATTTCGGACGGATTCATTGCAGTTGTGTTTTATTTTCAACTGTAGTAAATAACACTGTCAGTTATCAAGTACCAGTGAAGTTTGAAGACATTCATCAAATTGAAATGAATTTAAAGTGACAGCATTTAATCTACACCAGACACACTGACAGACAAACAGACAACAAAACATGCACCGTATTTCCATCTTTACTTAAATCTATGGATAAGACATTGGTTAAAAATATTGACTTTCTGAATTATAATAAATGAAAGATTGCTCCAACGTTTAGTGAAATATTGAGTGCAATAAATGTGGAGTACACAATTACATATAGGCCTACATTGTTTTGTTGTTTCTTACATTTTGTAATTTATCGAAAGTAGAAAATTGACCACACGTACATGAAAACAAAAACATTTTTTTTTTAAATTCTTTGTTTTTTTTTAACTTCAAACTTTGACTTTCAATTAAATAAAACGTAAATGAAAACACATAATTAAGTTGCGTCTCTTCATTTATTCGACTGAAGTAAATCGATGCACTGAAATAGTTCATTATACAGTTTAAACCACAGTTGTTAGTTAATTCGCGTTTTTAATCGACAAGTTTTAATCTTTGAGTTTATGACTGTCAGATTCTGATAATAAAGTCAGCTGATCAATTTTAATCCGTTTTTACGGTTCTTTAATCACACATGGTTTATTCTTAATTAGCCAAACTGTGTTAAAAAATATGCAGTTACGTTTATTCCGATTCTCATTTTTGGCTGGAAAGAAAATAATTTTCTGTTTGTTATATATCTGCTCTGCTTGTTGGCAGTCTATTATTGAGTCATTTTGGAGCTTTTTTTTTAATATCACGTTTTAATACAAATCTAAACTTGCATATCAGTTGCCATTTCTTTAACTTAAACTATACAAGGGAGACAACATTAACGAACTTGCATAATAATCACTATCTAGTTTGTCATGAAAAAGAAATAAAATGTTTTAGTAAACATACGAGTCAAATATAAGAAACCTGATTTTTGTCTTTAAAACCGTGAAGATCATGAAGCAGCATCCTTATTTCAAATTTAAAAAGTATATAATTATATATTTCAAAACAGTGATCTTTGTGCATACATTTTTCTAATAGATGCAAAACATTACATGCAATGAATGTTATCTACGCTCGATCATTCTGAAACAATTTTTTTGGGGAAAATTTTAACCGATACATAAACATACCTAGTAAAGCATGGGTCTCACATAGACGTTGTCAGGATCGTGTGATATACTGGAAGGTAAACCGTTTAGTAGAGGTTCATTTAGTAAATGGTGATGTTACATCTGTTACATCGTCACCATCAAGTCGGCCAGCTTGCTATTATTTTTTTTAATTAAGTAAACATATAATTCTATAAAAAAATCTTACATTACATTGCTATCGGGTATTGATCTACTTATATAATTATAAGTTACAGTTGCTGAAATCTGAAGATCAGCCAGGCTACATCTATTATTAAATGCTGCTATAAGACTGATATATTCCGACAGACTGAAGTTACATTTACACAAAGCTTATCGTCCGAGTTATAGAAAGGAAATATGTTGTAGTTGATGCTACCATAGTTTCATGAGGGAATATTTAGACCAGTGTCAGATAATACTATATGTTTAAAAGAAAGGGTGTTAGGTTGTTGGTAGTTAACTAAATACAAACATTGCTGGCTAATGTCAATGCTAACCCTGTCCCTAACCCCAACCCTGGTCCTAACATACGCCGAACCCTAATTTCAAACCATAAAATGTGTCGAGATTAAAATACTACTAACAACCGAACACACCTATTTTATTATCGGACATCAGTATCTAAAATCATCCGTTTCATGTAACAACGACAAATGTTGTTATAACAACAAGTGTAAGCATATAAACTACGTTGTATCAAAAGCTGATTAAATATAATTGATCAGTCACCTTACAATTTCGATTTTTTTCCGAAAATCTAAGGGAAACAACACAGATTAAATAATGATTATGGCCATCAATATAGTGTGGCTTTTAGAAGCATCAGAATGAAACGCATATTACAAATAAGCGAAATCAATATTTGTAAAAACATGTAGCCTCGTGGGGATAAGTTTGACCGTGAATGAAATATTATTCCTTTTATTTATAACTAATGCATTTACTTAGTCATAGTTTTTAATTATGTTTTTAATAACAGTAAAAATTGTTTGTATTTCAGTATTAAACTTAATTTTTTGCTATTGTTATGTTTTATAATTTAATTTCTAACATAATCAATTAATTAAAAAGTGTAATTTTAAGATATATTATACATTTTTTTGCAGATATTCTTAAGCATGGTAAATATTTATACGTCTCTTCCCTTGATGTGTAAATTAGATGGCGGGTATTGGTAAATAATTATTTTAATAGCAAAAAAAAAATAATAATTTTAAAACATTAATTTTTACAGCAATTTTTAGTGAGTCAGCTTAGACAATTTTCAGCATACCCGCCTCATTGATAGTTTTAGACGTATCAGTACATTTCCAAATTTTTATTTTATAATTTATTTCTACTATTTTTTAATTTTAGTGTAGGAGTTTTTAAAGCGTATTTGAAAATATTGCATTTAAAACAAATTCAACAAACATAGTGCGAATGTATCTTTATAAACTTGAACATTAATACAAAGCCAATTTAAAAATTGACTATGTATCTTTAAAACATTACAATTAAAACAATATAAACATCAACACAGGTCAGCAATTCGGGTGATATTATTTATGTAGTTGTTCTCTTCCCGGGTCTTTTAGTTACTTTATTAAAACCATAACAAAAACCACAAGACAAATACCATTACGTGTGGCGTGAGAAAGTAGAACAAAACTTGTTACAGATGTTCTAGAGAGATGTGTACAACACGAGAGCAATGATTCTTAACCTGGGTTAAATATCTAATTCATAAAAAGGTGACATTTGTTTTACAGAGGCATTATAGTGGAACTCTTCTACTTTATTCAAACCAAAACCTTAGAGAATTGTCTATCAACTTTTACAGTCTAAAGCAGGGGTCTCCAAACTACTGCCTGCGGGCCGGATGTGGCCCGCGAAGTCCTCTCATCCGGCCCGCGGAGATCTTTTTGTTCAAGGAAAAAACTTTTGTTGGTGATGGCTGAGGAAGTTTGCCCAGAAAAATAAAGGACATGTTTGGAAGAAACTGGCCCCCAAACTGAAATTTGATAGTTAATGCCGCCCTCGGACTGAAAAGTTTGGAGACCCCTGGTCTAGAGTTTAGATCTTTGACGTTTGTAACTAAGTCTCTCGCTTCCCCATACCAAGTCATCCATTTTACTAGCCGAAATCATAAAAATTATCACCTTTAAATAAGCTGTAGGTCAGTTTGAAGTAGAAACAATACATTATACACAGCCCATTCTACATAATATCTCTTTTGGATAGCTATATGATTCATATATATATAGTGATGATAAACGTAAATATTCCCGTTCTAATTTTGGCGAATTCAGCCAGTTATGTAAATAAATATGTATATTATTTTTAAAAAATTCATGTTCATAATCAAGATACGGATACTATAGATTCACGATTATTTTAATATTTAACAACGCTATACATTTACAAATTTCTTTTTCAGAAACTAATGCAGGGAGGTAACTTACTGATATGTATAACCAGCTGCTTTAATAAATACAACTATAGTTAACAGTAAACTCCGTAATAGAGTCAAAGATAAAAAAAATACATGCTTTTTGTTGTTGATATTATTTTGTTTTATTATTTGAAATGCCTTTATATTTGATATAATAAATATATTTATAACGCTTTTGAAAACATTGGAATCATTTTTTAATTGTTTATTAAAATATGAAACATTCTGCTTAATTTTATTGCGATTAGCCCTTGTGTTCAGAAATATTTGTAGCTCTTTGTGTAGTGTAGATCAACTAGTCCTTACAATTTGGTTCTAAACCTACTGGTTTAATAGCAATTGAGTAAAAAATAAAACCTTAATCAAATAATGTATATTCCCTGTAGGGTACAACATCATCAACACATCGAACCGTATCTGATTGCAAAAGAACACAAGTGACAACATGTTTTCTTTATCCAGTGAGCAGCATAGATCTCACATCGAACCAAATCATGACCTGCTTACTATTAGATGTTTACAGCAAGTATTCTAGCTCAGTGGTTCTGACACTATTACTATTTAGAAATGTTAGGTGAATTCCCGTTTTAAACTGGTGGGGTTCGGTAAAGGGGCTTATGAAACTGGTGGAGGTTCTGTACCGTCAAAAAAATTGAAAACCATTGTTCTAGCTAGACTAACCATGATGTATTTGTGTTGATCTAATAGTTAATTTTTGTGCATTGCTTCAATATATATCAACTGAATCGGTCAATGAGTTTAAATTTAATGTTTCTAAAAATAGTTACTTTGCACAATTATTTGATTGAATATTGTAATCCTTAATAAAACCGAAAGTCATGTTGTAATCTTTTCACAATTATTATAAAATAATCAATTTTGCTTGAAACATACGCTTTCTGGCAATTACAATTTGGAACTATTTGGAACCAGCTGTTCAAGCCTATTGTTTCTTTTTCATTCAATTGCATCAACAAATTTGAGAAAAGCGTTAAAAGTCGTTGCAGAACAGTTCTTGATTGAAAGTTTTATATTTAAAATCAGTAAATTTAACGTTCTTAAAATCTAAGGGTTTTTCTTTTATATCTACATGTCCATTTTTAAAATAACTGGTACTTAACTAAACATTCAATTTAACAACGTTTTACCTGTTCATTATGACCATAATAATTAACTATAAAAAGTAATTGAATTGTATTGTAATTAATGTGTTTGAGTTTGTTTTATGTAAGTTTATACATACGTTGTTTCCCTTTGATTGATTGTGTTTTTGATTGTTTAGTTTGTTTGGTTCGTTTGATTGTTTTTTTTTGTTAGATGTTTTGGTTTGATTGGTTGTTTGACTGTTGATGTGTTGTTCGTGTTAGGTGTGTTTCAGTTTATTTGTTTCGTTGGTCCAAAAATAACACTTAGACGCACCCTGGGTGCTCTGTATTAAATTATTCAGTTTACGTTGATCACCCACCGTTATAGACTTTACCACATCAACTTTGGTTTAATTGTCTCTTAATTTCGTTCTGTCGTGATCATTGTTCCATTATAAGCTCAGCAAAAAAAAGAACTGATTAAGAGTCGTCAGTCTGATCTGAAAGGTAAACCATACTTTTACAAATAAAATAAAACAGTGAGATATTTAAACGTCCTTATCATACAATGTAAATATATTTGATATTTTTAAAAGGTCATATAATAATATATAATCATATTTGTGACATTTAAATGGCTGCTCTATCTATGATATGGTATATCCTATATACAATATAACTATATCTAATTACGCTGGGACTTAAATATGTATACATTGGAGTGCTACGTATTATTGCGACACTTGTCTAGCAGGTGTTTACCAGGGGTCTACATGATGTTCCGAATTTCTCTAACCGGCCCAGCATATGTGTGGCAAGGGTCTAACATATACCACGTTGTCAGGATCGTGTGATATACTGGTAGGTAAACCGTCTAGTAACTTGTAGTCTGAGTTATAGAAAGCTGAAATTTTATTTTCTATATATACGGTATGTAACAAATAAATTCTAATGCTTTATGACACCGTGCTATGAAACATTGACTCAATTAGAACACTCCATGGGAGGTTTCTGTGAAAATATATTTCTTTTTTTGAAAATTTCGCAGTTTTGATGAGATAGTAGGGCCAGTCCAACATTGAGACAGAGGTCAGTGATGAGATAGTAGGACCAGTCCAACATTGAGACAGAGGTCAGTGATGAGATAGTAGGACCAGTCCAACATTGAGACAGAGGTCAGTGATGAGATAGTAGGACCAGTCCAACATTGAGACAGAGGTCAGTGATGAGATAGTAGGGCCAGTCCAACATTGAGACAGAGGTCAGTGATGAGATAGTAGGGCCAGTCCAACATTGAGACAGAGGTCAGTGATGAGGTAGTAGGGCCAGTCCAACATTGAGACAGTCAGTGATGAGATAGTAGGACCAGTCCAACATTGAGACAGAGGTCAGTGATGAGATAGTAGGGCCAGACCAACATTGA
This sequence comes from Physella acuta, assembly GCF_028476545.2. Lineage (NCBI taxonomy): Eukaryota > Metazoa > Mollusca > Gastropoda > Physidae > Physella > Physella acuta. The sequence goes on along the minus strand of NW_026733975.1, from coordinate 10,716 downwards.
GACAGAGGTCAGTGATGAGATAATAGGGCGTCCAACATTGAGACAGAGGTCAGTGATGAGATAGTAGGGCCAGTCCAACATTGAGACAGAAGTCAGTGATGAGATAGTAGGACCAGTCCAACATTGAGACAGAGGTCAGTGATGAGAAAGTAGGACCAGTCCAACATTGAGACAGAGGTCAGTGATGAGATAGTAGGACCAGTCCAACATTGAGACAGAGGTCAGTGATGAGATAGTAGGGCCAGTCCAACATGACACCGTGCTATGAAACATTGAATCAATTAGAACACTCCATAAGATGTTTCTGTGAAAATATATTTCTTTTTTTGAAAATTTCGCATATTTGATGAGATAGTAGGGCCAGTCCAACATTGAGACAGAGGTCAGTGATGAGATAGTAGGGCCAGTCCAACATTGAGGCAGAGGTCAGTGATGAGATAGTAGGGCCAGTCCAACATTGAGACATAGGTCAGTGATGAGATAGTAGCGCCAGTCCAACATTGAGGCAGAGGTCAGTGATGAGATAGTAGGGCCCGTCCAACATTGAGCCAGAGGTCAGTGATGAGATAGTAGGACCAGTCCAACATTGAGACAGAGGTCAGTGATGAGATAGTAGGGCCAGTCCAACATTGAGACAGAGGTCAGTGATGAGATAGTAGGGCCCGTCAAACATTGAGACAGAGGTCAGTGATGAGATAGTAGGGCCAGTCCAACATTGAGGCAGAGGTCAGTGATGAGATAGTAGGGCCAGTCCAACATTGAGACAGAGGTCAGTGATGAGATAGTAGGACCAGTCCAACGTTGAGACAGAGGTCAGTGATGAGATAGTAGGGCCAGTCCAACATTGAGACATAGGTCAGTGATGAGATAGTAGGACCAGTCCAACATTGAGACAGAGGTCAGTGATGAGATAGTAGGGCCAGTCCAACATTGAGGCATAGGTCAGTGATGAGATAGTAGGGCCAGTCCAACATTGAGGCAGAGGTCAGTGATGAGATAGTAGGGCCCGTCCAACATTGAGCCAGAGGTCAGTGATGAGATAGTAGGACCAGTCCAACATTGAGACAGAGGTCAGTGATGAGATAGTAGGGCCAGTCCAACATTGAGACAGAGGTCAGTGATGAGATAGTAGGACCAGTCCAACATTGAGACAGAGGTCAGTGATGAGATAGTAGGGCCAGTCCAACATTGAGACAGAGGTCAGTGATGAGATAGTAGGGCCAGTCCAACATTGAGACAGAGGTCAGTGATGAGATAGTAGGGCCAGTCCAACATTGAGACAGAGGTCAGTGATGAGATAGTAGGGCCAGTCCAACATTGAGGCAGAGGTCAGTGATGAGATAGTAGGGCCAGTCCAACATTGAGGCAGAGGTCAGTGATGAGATAGTAGGGCCAGTCCAACATTGAGACAGAGGTCAGTGATGAGATAGTAGGGCCAGTCCAACATTGAGACAGAGGTCAGTGATGAGATAAAAATGAAGGTATAAAAAATTAAAATACATATTTGCCAATACTTTTTATTTCTCTAATTTGGAAAAAAATGAAACGACAGGAAAACAACGCGAACAAAAAAGTACAGTGTCATCAGTTTTAAAATAAATTTACAATTAGATGTTAAAAATTAATTAGCATAGTATTATAAAAAACAAAAAAAAAAACGTTTGTTTTTAAAAAAAATATGTAAAAACTATGATTAAAGCTCAATTACATTTGAAGTTTTCTCATATTATAAAATTCAAACACACTGAATATAATGTAGACATTTATTTAAGACTAGCTTTAGACTACGATCACTCTACAAAAATTGATACAACCAGCTAAGAATCAACTACTACCTAACCAAGACTGTAATAATCGCAAAACCAAACAACTACGACAGGGGTCGGTAACCTGCGGCTCGCGAGCCGCATGCGGCTCTTTTACTATCAAGATGCTGCTCTCTAGTTCTTGCACTAATATTAATGGTTTTGTTATTTTATTTTCAAAACTCATGCCAAATATTAAACTATAAGGAAAACAACTTTCAACAGAATTAAAACAATCATCAGAGAACATTGAGAATATGTGCAGTAGAAAATATACAGACAGCTGACAGCAGCTTGGGCACCAGGCCCAGCCCCCACAGCCCAGTGGCAACAATCACTGTCCAAGTGCCGACATTTTTAAATCTCTTTAAATGGGGAAGCTATTTTATCCAGAATGCATTTTCCTATGTGTAAGAAAATCGTTAATTTGACGTCAGTGACGTAGTTTTTTTTTTTAGCTTTCTACTGTTGAGCCGAGTACTGGACGATTGGGGTACGAGTTTATCCTGCGTTAAGCCTGGTGAGAACCAAATGATAGAAGCGACCTATACATTGTTTATCAAACCGATATTCAAGCCAGTTATTCGAAGTTAGCCGTGTTTCTAATGGCAGACACCTCCCGGGCCGGTGATATCCGTAAAAAAAAGAAAAAAAAAGTTAACTGCTTCTAAATTGGATTGGGATAGTCCTATAGTTTTATTATTTGATTTGTAAGTTTATTTTTCTGGCGAAACTTGTGTATGTTTTTATATGAATAAATATTATTTCATTTTTAAAGCTATTTATCTACATACTACTAAAAGTCAAGTTTGTTTACATGTTTGAATATTTATTTGTTTGCCTGATCGACTATCTCGCATGGTTGCACTCATCGTGGAAAGCTGTAAAATAGTATGTAGGTAGAGAAAAAATTTTGTTTTAAGACAGACTGTTAATCACAAATTTATTTAAAGACGTTAATTAATTTATTGATTTATTCATAGTTAAATTAACCGTATTTTTTTTAAAATGTTAATACCATGAATAAACTTTGTGGGGATAGTGACGTCCCTTGATAGTGACGTCAGAGTTTTTTGTTGACTCTTTAGTACAATAAAATGGCGGCGTCTATCGAAGAAAATTGTGTTCCCATTCCAAAGTTTAACGCGTTCTAAATCTAATTTTCTGTCGGTCATAACTTTAACAATACGTCCGTTTGCTGTATTTATTACGTTCCAACACTAATATCAATTTTCAACTGTCTTTTTTCATTTAGTTTTACAATAAATTTCTCTAGATCTAAAGATCAGATGTCGAAGGAAATTTATGAATCTAGCCTAGATCTAGATCTAGATCTAGGTCACTAAACTCAATGTAAATTCTAAATCTAGACTTAATGTAAATTCTACATCTAGAATCTATTTCAGGCCTTAATACATCTAGAATCTATTTCAGGCCTTAATTATTTTATATAAATCTTTGTTTGGCTAATTTAAGATAAAATTTAATTTGAAAGTTACTACTTCTAGACTAGACGCTCGAAATCAAGTTGCATCAAAGTATAGTATAAAAATTCTCTTGTGACGTCACGAGTAAATAGCTAAGTTTGTAGCGTAGTCCGCTCTCATGCGAGTGGTACAGGTTCTAGACCAATATGTCAATGATATTTTTTTTCAATTTTTTTTTTTTAGATGTTAATGATAAAAAATGATATTTTTTTTCAATTTTTTTTTTTTAGATGTTAATGATAAAGTTGCCTACCTGAACTTGGCAGGATACAGGGCAGGTGAAGTAGAGTTCATCTGTTTCTTTGTCCTAACCATATGAAAGGATAGTGTGGTCAGAGACATGCTCGGCTGGAATCGTTTTTTAAACGATAAAAACATGTTGTCTGAGACTTGGCGGGACACTGGGCAGGTGAAGTAGAGTTGAGTAGGTCACATGTGACGTCAGTATATGAAGGGATAGTCCGAAATCGGTGTTTTCGGTGTTTTTAAAAGATAAGAAACATATTTTTGAATGTGGGCTCTGTTTTTGTGACGATAAGTGACACTGCAGTAGCGTAGCGAGGAGGGGGGGGGGGGGGGGAAAGGGGAGGCGGGGGGGGGGGGAAGGGGAGGCGGGGGGGGGGGGAAGGGGAGGCGGGGGGGGAGGCGGGGGGGGGAAGGGGAGGCGGGGGGAGGTGAAGGGGGGGGGGGGCGGGGGGACGTATGTTGGGGCGCCAAAATGGTTTGGAAAAATAAATTGAAAGGTTGAGGGGGGTTCAAATCGAAAGTTTGAGTGGGGGGGGGGGAGGGGGGTACACATCAAAAGTTTGAGGGGGGGGGTTGAAAATCGAAATTTTGGGGGGGGGGGGGGTTAAAATCGAAAAGTTTGTCCCCGGGCGCCGGGAAGGTTCGCTATGCCTCTGAGTGACAGACGTGATGTTTTTTGATGGATGACCCCCGAAACCCACAGTTATCCAAGGGATGACGGGTATTCTAGTTTTTAAATAAAAAGTCACATTTACTTACCTAGTCCTATTCAATTAATAAGCTATTAAAATAAAACGTTAGGGGCTCTTTAAAAACAAGGAAATTTTGAAAATTGTATCTTTTGGCTCTTCCGTCTGAAAAGGTTGCCGACCCCTGGACTACATGGAGTGTTGTTTCTTATACAGATGATCCACATAGTATTTAAACCGAACCCTCTAAACATGTCTACAAGACATTTTTTTAAATTCAGTTAGCTGTTTGCAATTAAAACTTGAGCCTGATAATAAATTAAAATTACAAAACAAAGCATATGCAATCCTTTTTATAAGACATTTAGAAATATTCTTGTTTTAATTTACACTGTAATCAATGTTTTGTATTTTTCAAAATTATTTATGAATTTCTTCGTACATGTAACCTTTTTTGGGATCAAAGTTATAGGTTATCCTTCTTGGTTAATGTAAATGTATAAATGAAAATTTACGTAGGTGAATAATTAATTAAATACATTTTCTTGATTCGGATATAATTACATTAATTCATCTGAAATTTATATGAGCAAGAAATTGGCCTACATTTTCCATATACTAATGTATCTATGAATATAAAGGCTAAAGTGGGAAAAATGTTTCTTAGTTTGTATTTTGTTTGTCAAATATGTGGCTATGTGTTAAAAGCAAACTTTTACTTCTGTCATGTATAAAATAACATTGCTAGTTTGATGCTGTCTGCCCTTTGTTTTATAAGAAAATACTCGCTATCAAGATATGTAATCTCACAAGATGTTATAAGAACATGCTCGCTATCAAGATATGTAATCTCACAAGATGTTATAAGAACATGCTCGCTATCAAAATATGTAATCTTACAAGAGGAGGGTAGGAAGGTACTGATTTGTCCCATTCGTGAAAACGGCCTTCGGACAAACGGCATTCGGGCAAGTGTCTTTCTGGAAAAAGTCCGGCTCCCTGATGTAATAATTGTCTGATGCAGCAATCGCCAGATTTGTATGTCAGCAATTTTGAGTTATTTCGTATTTATACGATTCAGTATCTGTGATTTGATATTAATCAGATTGGATTTTCAAATTTCGGGTCATGAGAAAACATCAAACAGATAAAATGTCAAATTTAAACTAAAGTCTTAGATTCTATCTTTTAAAATAGAATAAAAAAAAAACACTTTGACTCATGCCTTACGTAATTGGTCCATAAAATTCTACAGTAACTTGTCCAGAAGAAGATTACCTAAATGTAAAAAAGTTGATGTAACTTTTGTGATGTTATACTTGGCAGGTAAAACCGTATTGAATCACACATCCTATATCATATGGCGCATATGGACCAATAACTATTTTATAATATATTTTTCTCAAACAAGTATAGCATTACAAAAATATAGGCCTATAAATTACGTGTAATGGGTGTCAGTGACTAGTATATATATATACATATATATATATATATATATATATATTTATATATATATATATATATATATATTATATATATATATATATATATATATATATATATATGTGTGTGTGTGTGTGTGTGTGTGTTGTTTGGAGGGGCGGTACACGCGAGCCGCATGCGGCTCTTTTCATGTCAGGATGCGGCTCGTCAGTTCCATAATAATGATATTATTTTATTTTCATAACTCATAAAAATATTATACCGAATAACAACTTTAAACAAAATAAAAACACTAAGAATAGGTGGAGTAGAGCGTATACAAGCAGCTGACAGCTGCATGGACACAAGACCCAGCCCCACACCTGTGATGTGGTCAGCCCCGTGGCAGTGGTTGTATTTGTATGTTTTACCGTCCATTTAATTGACTTGAGTGGCATATTCTTATAGTTATTAGCCTCTAAATTGGGTAGGGATAGTTTTATAATTGGATTTTATTATCCTAAAAGAACTAATTAAAATACTTTATTTTTTTCATACTTAAACTCATTAGACAATTATTTAGCTATTCCTAATTAAAATACCTTTATATTGAAGAACAATTATTAGTGGCTCTTTAAATACTGGGAAATTTTGTAAATTGTAACTTTTGGCTCTTACACCTCAAAGAATTGCCGACCCGTGGCCTAGGTCTAAAGTGTGTACCATTTTCAATTATTTTCTTATATAAATAAATTAAAACAACAGAGCTACACGGAGTGTTGTGTCACTCGTGATACAACATCCGCAATAGTTTAAACTGAACTTTTTTTATCATATCAACAAGTTAATTATTTAACTCAGCTAGCTGTTTGCAATTAAAACTTGAGCCTAATAATAATTTAAAATTACAAAACAAAGACAAATCGATCCTTTTTATAAGATATTAAAAAATATTCTAGTTTTGATTTACACTTTAGACAATGTTTTGTATTTCTCAAAATTATTTATGAATTTCTTTGTACATTTAGCCATTTTGGGAGCAAACTTGTAGGTTATTCTTCTTGGTTAATTTAAATTGATAAGTGGAAACCAGTGTAAGCGAATTAATTAAAAAAAGTTCTTGGTTCGGATTTAATTTAACTAATTCACATGAAATTTAAAAGAGCAAGATAAAAGCCTACATTTTCAATATACAAATATATTTATGAATATAAGGGCTAAAGTATCTATAATACTTTATTTACGACACTTCATTATATTATATATAGCGCCATATTGAAATTACTGTATTTATAGTACTGTATTAGGAAACATTTTTAAAGGTAAAAACATGCCAATACCAGTGTCTGTTTGATGATAGGGGGGGGGGGGATGACAAGGCAAAAACCGAAACCTTGCTCAAGCTTTACCCTCCCCTGATTTGTGGTGTGCTTTTCTACAAAAAGTAATTATTAAATATAAATTTCATCAACCTAGCTGTAACGGTACTCAAGTTATCGTGTTTACAGAAACACACACACAGACGTACGGACAAATTTGCAAAATTATGTTTCTCCGACTCAGGTAGGTGTAAAACGTCGATATCTGTGAAAATGTCGATTTTTTTTTTGGCACGATTACAAGACTTTCTCTTTACTTCGTATATACGATAATTTTTTTTAATTTTTTTTATTGTCCAAATAAAAGTTTAAATTAAAAAAAAATTTAACACTGACATCGCTGTATAAATAAATTTTAATATTTTTTTAACAAAACAAAAAACAAACACTAGTTTTGTATTAGCTTACTTAACGATATTTTGGATTGTAGTTATGAGTTGTCTTTCTTGAATATTTTAAATTAAAGAATTAAAATAATCTGATGAAGTAATAAATCAATTGCTAGGTTCTGAACTAGATGCATTAAACTTTTTAAACGTCATAGACACCGGCCTTTATTTTACAAAATCTCAAAGTACACTGTTCTTTTCTCCAAACAATATTTTTTATTTCATTTCATTATATATATATATATATGTATATATATATATATATATATATATATATATATATATATATATATATATATATATATATATATATATATATATATATATATAATACTGTAATTATGACACCATTATATTATATATAGTGCAATATGTGAAGTGCCGAATTTATGGTATTGTATTAGGTAACACTTTTAAAAGGTAAAAACATGCCACTACAAGTGTCGGTTTGGTGATAGGCGGGGGGGGGGGGGGGGGGAGGTGGGGGGGGGGCGGGTTGACAAGGTAAAAACTGAAACCTTGTTCAAGCTTTACCCGCCCCTGATCTGCTGTGTGGTTTTCTACAAACAGTAATCATTTTAATACGTTGGTTCGTCTAGTTATCCAAATTTTATAGTTTATTAAAATGCATAGGCGTTTATTAAAAAGAAAAAAGTGATGAAGCCAAAAATTTAAGCAGCGATCAAACATTGATGAAATAAAGTTCTCGTATATATTTACACAAATCAATTGTTCAATTCAGCTGGCTGCTTCATTTAAAAATGAAGTAAAAAAAAATAAAAAAAGGTTTTAACTCTAAAATAATGTATTCACGAATTCTAATATATTTAGAGAATAAAATAATAAACACTAGTTTGCAATGTATTTAATTATTTAATTATTTATGAATTTTAACTTTTAAATCGTCCTAGCCGGCTTTTATTTTACGAAATTTCAAAGTACTCTGTGCTTTTCTCTAAACAATCTTTTGTTTTTCATTTCACGTTATTTTATATATATCTATAATACTGTATTTATGACACCGTATATATAGTGCCTTATTTAGAGTACGGTTTTTATAGTAATATGTTAGGAACACCTTTAATACGTAAAATCATACTACTACCAGTGTCGGTTTTGTGATGGGGGCCGGGGGGGGGGGGGTGGGTGGAAATGACAAGGTAAAAACCGAAAACTTGCTCAAGATTTACCCGCCCCTGATCTGCTGTGTGGTTTTCTACAAACAGTAATCATTTTAATAGGTTGCTTCGTCTAGTTATCCAAATATTACACTTTATTAAAATGCGTAGGCGTTTGTTATGTTTTGTTATTTTTTTTATCTTAACCCCCCCCCCCCCCCCCCCCCACACCCCTCATACATGTCATTTACAACGTCAGTTTGCTTTGTTATGTTCGCTTTAGTATTGCAGTTTTCATAATCGGCTTGCGAGGACTGATACAGATTTACAATAGTAGTACCAGTGGCGGAACTAGAAAAAAAGGGCCACCCCGCAAAGAATTTTTTTGGGCCCCATATATAAATAAATAAATAAATATATATATATATATATATATATATATATATATATATATATATATATATATATATATATATATATATATATATATATATATATATATATATATATATATATAAAATATATAAACAAAATACAAATAAAATACTTAAAAAAAACTTTTTAAAAAACCACGTTTTTCTTGTGGACTAAAAAGTAGAAAATAACTATTTACATACATTTGATGACAAAAAACGTGGGAACGTTCACCATCAAATTTCCCGACCCATCTGCCCGACCCACGTTTTTTGTCATCAAATGTATGTAAATGGTTATTTTCTACTTTTTAGTCCACAAGAAAAACGTGGTTTTTTTTAAAGTTTTTTTTAAGTATTTTATTTTCTCTTTTTAGTCCGTTGCTACACATGAAAAACGTGGTTTTTTAAAAAGTTTTTGATATAGTTTATTTTCTACTTTATCTAATCACTTGATTAAGTATGACTGGACTAAGTGTTTTTAAATACACGGACTAAAAAAATCTTGAGCGACCGATACGCTTTAAACAGAGAAAGGGTGTAATTTACGTTGCTGGCGTGGAGATCTACTCACGAATCACGTGATCAAATCTCCCATAAACAAACAAATAAACGCGAAGCTGAGTTAAGGAAAAACGTGTTTATGTGTATTTTAGCATGCCCAGCGTACCAACCGTGTCACCGTTAACAATGTGTTACCGTGTCCGTTCTCCTTTTTAGTCCGTTGCTACACATAAAAAACGTGGTTTTTTAAAAAGTTTTTTTTAAGTATTTTATTTTCTCCTTTTTAGTCCGTTGCTACACATGAAAAACGTGGTTTTTAAAAAAGTGTTTATAAATACACGGACTAAAAATCTCGAGCGACCAGGATTCGAACCTGGGTTGTCGCGGCCACAACGCGAAGTACTAACCACTATACGATCACGGCCAGCGCGCTCACATCGATTGGGGCCGAAGTAAATGTGTCAATAGGCCTCCAGTCTTGTCGGTATCTTTAGAAATCATGTCCTCAATTGTATGGTCCTTGGGGCGTAATTAAATTAAGCTAATTACGGTCACTAATTGCTAGTTTTTATGATTGCATCTGAAATTGTTAGGCGAAAGTAGCATGCATGCCAAATTTCAGGTCTCTAGAGCAATCAGAAGTGGGCTAATTTTCGATGTCAATTTTAACAACAAACATCCAAACAACCAAACAAACGCGAAGCTGAGTTAAGAAAAACGTTTTAAAATACCAACATAGAATACTCGTTTCGGGCTAGTTCGAGTTTCGGAAAAATAAATTGGAAATACATATTTTTTTTTAAGTTAAAACAAGTTTAAACAATACGTCATTTGTGTTAGTGCTATTGAAAATCTCTGTTTTAATGCATAGTTTCTATAATGCTTCCTGTCTGTTAGTCGGTAAAAATAATATTAAGTATGAAAGTTGTGTATGTGTAATGGTTTCTCGCGTTATGTTTATTTTTATGTTTTTTTTATTTATATTATTAGTTTTAAATAAATTTCCTTTTAATGCTTTGTCATTCTTTATTATGCCTTTTTATAAAAATAATAAGTAAGAGAAAAAATTGCTTTTTAATTTGTTTAGTGCAAATCTATTAAAAGGTGCTTAAGTGCACACACATTTGACTATTAAAAAAAGGGAAATAAGTCATGGAAGTGGTTTGAAACGTTTGCCTATCTTTCACGCGTTGGATTTATTTTCAAAGAATTTTGCCGACAACAGCGTGTGTTTGATTGTAGGAGAAAGAGTACTGGGGCT
>NW_026733974.1:0-41892 GCF_028476545.2 Physella acuta | reverse complement strand
TTTTTAAAGGTAAAAACGTAGTTCTACCCAATTTAGTTCTAGATCTAGATTATATCTAGATAAACTATAATCTAAAGGAAAATGGATGAGTTTACCTTGCTAGAGTTAGTTAGGGGGTGTGGGGAAATTGCGAGACGCGAAAAGCGAAATGGCGAGGCGGGAAAATGCGAGAAGATCATGCGAGACATACCTGCGGAATCAAGGGTAAATAGCGAGACACTTTTTGCGAAAAAAGTTTTTTTTCATGCTTATTTCATCTTTATTTATTTAAATTATTTTTTTTTTGTTTTAATTTTAAAATAAACTAGCATGTAGCCATACCCTTTAACACGAGTGTTGTATGTTGTTATTTTTTATCTAGATTTTATTATATATATATATATATATATATATAGATAGATAGATACTAAGAAGATAGATAGATCTATATCTATATCTATTAAAAAATCCTAACATCGTTGCTGTGCTACTGTCATCGCCCGCTCTCGTTAGCGAGAGGAAAATCCCGTTTCAGTCGGCATTAATTTTAAAAATCTAGCCCGCTCATGTTTATACAAACGTGAGCTGTGTCATTGTGAATCAGAGTTTCTTCCAGGCATCCCCCCCCCCCCGAACGAAATGAAATGTTTATAATTTATATAGAAAATATATACTTTTAACAGTGTCCGCCCCCCCCCCCCCCCCCGAAGAAAGTTTACCGCCCCCCCCCCCCCGAAGATTTCAAGTGCCCCCCCCCCCCCCCCGGAGAAAAAAGTCTGGAAGAAACACTGATTGTGAATTGGTATAATTTTGTCAGCAGGAGAGATATTCTGCAACATGTATTCATGGATTGTTGTACTTGCAAAAAGTGTAAAAGTATAAACAATTCTTAAAAGTGTAATTTATTTTTTATTAAGTAATTTTAATTACAAACAAAATTTACAAACAAAATCTTCTGAAACAGTCCTAGCATTAATCAAACACACCTCGTCACACCATCTTTCACACATAGTACATCCAACCCACCAGTTCATTAGACTCCCATTTATACTGTGCTAACACAGAACACGAATATGAACAGAATGGAAAAAAATGTGCGTCTGTAGATAATCTGAATAAAGTCCGCTATGGACGAAACTACCATTTAATAGCTAAAAGGGGTCATCCATAAATGACGATTTTTACCCCCCCTCCCCCTCCCCTCCGTCACACATTTTCACAAAAATCCAGACCCCCCCTCCCACTAAAATGACGTCACACCTCAGTCTACAACCCCCCCCCCACCTCAAAATTGCAGTTGAATTTTTTTTTAAAACATCGATATTTTCCCAAAATCTTGTTTAATTTCTGTATTTTAATCAATTCCTATTACAATTTATGAAAACAGTTTTCTAAAACACGAAAAACGTCTAAAATTCTTTTTCTAACATTGCTTTTTTATAGTGTGACGTCACACATTTCTATGCAACAATACAAAATATGTTTGCGGCGGCACGGCGATCTTCAAAGACGGTTTCGGCGGCTTCGGCGTTCCACACAAAAGAAAGAAGTTGATCTATCGTCGGCGGTATTTCCGTCGGTTTCGAACAAGGTGGTATTCTAAGTCGACACAAAAGATGGGGGGGGGGGGGGGAGTTGACAAATCATCAGTATGTCTAGCGACGGAAAAATCGGAAGTTTTAACAATGTAAACGAAACTTCTTTGAAGTCTGGACCAAATACCACTGAAAATCGGGTGCGGTAAATTTTTCGCAGAAATCTTCGCATTTCAACACCACCCAGCGTAAGTATCGGGTTGTGGTAAAATGCGAGACATAAAAGTCACGTGACCGACCGTTTTCGCGCCCTTCTCGCATTTTCCCCGCCTCGCCATTTCGCTTTTCGCGTCTCGCAATTTCCCCACACCCTAGAGTTAGAGTACTACTAGTACTAGAGTGCTAGAGTAGTTTAGTTAGTTTAGTACTTTAGTAGTAGTAGATCTAGAATCTAGTAGTACTTAACTTATGCTATGCGGCTAGACCCCCCCCCCCCCCCCCAGTAGTCCAGTAGTATTTTACTATTTTCCAGAAAAATATTCTTAATACTAATAGGCCTACTTAAAATTAAATATTCAATAATACGAGCCGGCCCGCTGCATAACATATTTCTTTAAAACACTATAAGTAGCTTGTTAAGGACCATAACCCCCCCCTAACCCCCCCCCCCCCCTACCCCCCCCCCCTACGTTTAAAATCGTTGGCTCTGCTTGTAAACATTTAGAGTGAACACAGCTCACTAAAACCATGTAGGGGTGGGGAGGTAGGGAGAGCGTTTGCAGCTTGTTTTCTAACGGCTCGAAGAGGAGAATTATATATATAGATTCTATTCTTCATTGTTGTAGTTGTAGTGTTACTAAGTTTAGAATCTAGAATTCTACTCTAGAATCTAGATCTAGTTAGTAGTTAGTAAGTAATAGTATTAGTAGGCCTATCCTATTGCCATTTGGCCTAATTATTAACTAATTAATTACTTTTCAGCAAAGTACTTGAACTTGTGCTTAAATTTCCCCTAAATTTGTGATATATTCAATGGTATCTCAATCTACAGCAAATAAAGATGGAGTTTTAATGAAGTAAGTGGAAGAATCTTGGGAGGAGCTTATATCAGCCATGTCTGTTCAGATAAAAAAAGAGCCAGGCTCTGGTGCCAGCACTAGTGGTACAAGTTTGTCTGGGTAAGTCCACTTTGACGGGATGTTGCTGTTAAACTTTCAAATGAGTTACGCTGAAACTTTAAATCTGCATAGTTTAACACAGTATCTTATTTTAGCCTTAACTGCCATTCTAGTATTTACTTCTCATCTTTAACCCTAATCCTAGTAAGTTAACTTTAACTTAGTAGAATAAGACCCTTAAAGTTAGCTAATATTCGTCATTCTGATTGATTCTGTGTCTGTTTTACATGAAAATGCCCTTTAACGACTTGTAATTTAAGTTGATTATTCATATTTACATATAAAATTGAAGTTGCTATTTTACAATCTGCTTCCAGAACACAGGTAGATATAAAGAAAGAACCAGGAATAAATAGCAGCCAAAACTCAGTCTCTGCTAAAGCACAGCTGATTAGTAAAATCAAGCTAACACTGATGCAAGCATGGAGGGACCGCTGGACAGAAATTCAGTGGGCCATCCAGTTAAAGAAGCTCATGGCAGCTTACTCGTCTGAATCTGTGGATGTTGCTGGTAAATTCTTAAAAGGCTTAGCCAATTGTTACTGCTTTATTTTTTTCTTTGAATAAGCTGTATGGTACAACATTCTTCAACCTGAGTGTGAAGTAGAAAGTGCTATTAAAACTCCTTAAAGTAAAAACCAATATTGCTGGAATTAGTAGGTTAATATTACTATAAAAAAAAAGTTTTGTTCATTGATTACATTTTGACAACCCTATTCTGAATCAATAGCATAGTGTTGTATTTATGATAATATAAATACTGAATTTTAATATTGGAAAGTTCATTTTAAACCTAGTTTACTTAGTATTATGTTATATTTAGTATAATTTACTATATATTTAATATTTGTGTGTAATACAGTTGTAATGTTATAGTAAAGTTCCCTTTTGAACCTGACGGCCCATAAGGCAAGTGAAGTAGAGTTCACCTGTTTCTTTGACCTCTGCATATGAAGGGATAGTGTTTGTAAAATTATAGATATCAGATATTTTTAATGATATTTATTTATTATTACCTAAACTACACTTGCAACTTATTTGCAAAATAATAAGTGTTTAAAGAGTAATTTATAAAATTATTTATACATGTTAACATTTTATTTTCCGATGTCAAGAAATTCTGATGCAGCAGGCACTTGTTGGAAGTAGTCCTAACTCACTGATCCTTTCTTACCTAAAACACAGTGTGCTTTCTTTGGTGAGTTTTGGCATTTCTTTGATTTAAGTCTGAATGTTCTCAATTTTCATTTTCAAATTTAAAAAAATTATAACTAAAAATTCCAACAGATGATTCCATTCAACACTGTGCTAAAGTATATCACTGAGTTTGAAGACTTTTCCAGACCGTACTGTGTTCTAGCACTTTTAAACCTTGCAGAAATGTTTGGATCAAAGATCAGGTGACACAGTTAAAGTTTATTTTAATATTGTTATAAATGTTTCCTTATAATTTTAAAATTGAGTTATGTATTCACATTACCATTTGAGCAAAGTGTTAAGGTTCAGAGAATTATCAACAACCTAAACACTTGCTTGACCACATATTTGGATTACACTACTGGTCTTTACTGTGTGAAATTAGTTTATAATAATAAAAATAATTCTAATTATAAAAATAGTCATAAATATTACACAAGCAGTGTGATCAAGCTTGTATTGCTAATTTCCTGTTACACTTTTCAACAGCTTTAGCCCATGTCAAGATTCACCCACACAACTGGTACGCACAGTGCTCAGTCTGATACATTGGCTAGTCAAGGCACAGTTGGTCTGCCTGCAGGTACACTTCTTTTTTTGCTAGCACTACTACCCCAATACTACCCTAACTACAGCCTCTTTAGTCTTGTATGAAAACAGAAGAAATCCTATTGTTTTTTCATTAAATGTAGCTTTTTTTAATTTATTGCTTAAAGTGAATCCAGACCATCTTTAAAAGACAAAAAGTAAACATTTTTAAAAATTGTCCTAATAATTAAGAGTTTTTCAAGTTTTAAAAAGAAATGCATATAAACGTAATTGAAAGACTTATTTTTGTATGATAATTTTACTGACTTTTTTCACATTGACAGCGCCTCCAAGAGTCCCGGTCAGGCCAATTACCTGCCGAATACTTTGTTATTATGGACAATGCAAGTCGTGCTATTGGGAATATACTTGAGCGCAGAACAGTTTGTAGTCTGATGCAGATAGCTAGAAATGATGACCCCGGTTTGTATTTCTTAGTTGCTCATGAAAATCAATTTTAACTTGTTAATCTTTTTAAAATCCTTTTTTAAATTTGGACATTTTTTCAGATCATCTCAATGTTTTAGAATTGTACAACAAATGTTATTAACATGTAATCATTACCAATCTATACATGTTTGCAGAGGCTTATAGGGAGTTTGAACAGTGTGAGCTAAATGTCAGAGGAACACTCAGTCAACTGTCAAGAAGTGCAATATCTGACGAAACTAAGGACAAAATTAGCTCAGCTCTGTCTCTTCTATCAAAGTAAGGTTATAATCAGTTCACCGGGCAGTTATCTCAAATTTTTTTCGCCCCCAATTTTTCCAAGTATTTATTTTGAGGTATTTTTTTCTAAAATTATAATTATAATAGTATATGAATTGATAATTAACTTTTTTTATGATTTAATATTAATACAAACAAACATTTTAAAACTATTTTATGTAATGTTGTATAATTTTAAACCTCCAATCAGAATCAATGGGGCACCTGCTAACTTGGAGCCAGTGTTGGAGATCATGCACTCGCCCATTTACCCAACAATCAATGGCCTTGTTACACTAGAAGCCATACTCAACTCCAGCAGTGAGATTCAGCCATTTGTGGATCAGATTCTGGTTGTTTCAAGGCTTATGGTTAGTGGTGATGTTTTTTTTTATAGAATGTTCTTTTCTAAGAAAAGTGTTTTTAAATACATTTTATTTGTCATATTAAAGTTAAATGTTAAAACTAGCTTTTGTGTTTGATTAAAAAAAAGCATTCTAATCTGCTATTATTACTATTAGATAATTAAAGATAAATTTGGTATAGCTAATATACAAATATTTACAAGATTAGTTTTTATTAAAATGTCAATTAATTGAAAATAAAATGTCTTTAAAAATATATAATTATGGCTCATTAACTTTGATACACAGAAAATATTCTAGTTAAAGAAACATTAATGTGATGAATCTAAAAGTACCCCAAAGTTTAATTTTAATTAAATAACTTTTGCTTTTTCAGAAACTGCCAATGCCACAAATGTGTTTGGAGATATTCCGCGCCTGTTTCATGGGTTTCGTCGACTCCAATGAGTTTGGTGAGGACTATCAGTGGGCGACTTTCACATTTTTAAAAGTGCCGCGTATAATCGTCTGTATAAAGCAGCAGATGCCAGACTGGGATATGGAGACAGACATTGAGAAAGCTCTTGAGATGTTGCTAGAGCTGTCCCACCTCCTAGACCAGACAGACATCAAACAAAAGTGAGTTACGGGTCTTGTCTGCTAGTAGCCAATACCAGTCTTTAACATTAATAGTTTTTATTGTGGAAAGGTTTTTATAATTAATTTGGGGTGCTTGGGACAAAAACTAGAAATGAAATATTTGTAAACTTGAAGTTAAAGATGATCAAAAGTATCACACATTCTTAGATAAATTTTGTCCAAGTTACCAATCAAAGTGTTAATTATTTTAGATTATCAATTAGGTCTGTATAAAAAATATGCGTTGGCTTTAGTCTTTAGAGAATGCAGGCAGGCCCTACTCCTCTATCTACCAGTGTACTGAAAAAGATATGTTTAAGAATTTACATTTAATGTCTTTTTTAAAATTTCAGTTTTGACATGTTCGTGCAGTTTATCATCGAACTCCACAAAGCCAATATTATCACAGAAACACAAAAAATATCTTTTAGTCAGAAAAGGTATTTGGTTTTCTTTATCTCATTAGCTAGACATTTGTGACCATCCACAGTAAAAGGAATTTCCTTACACACCATCCACAGTGAAAGGAGTTTCTTTGCACCTGAAGCTGTTTTGAGCTAAAGTCTAAATATGAATTAAGTGTATATGATATCCATTTTGGAATTTATTTCCAATTCACTATTTATATTCTCACACATTTGGTTGTAAGTTTTTAAAAATGTAACATTGCAACTAAAGTAGAAATAAATATCTTTAGTTCAGAGATACAAGTTAGAAAATTTGGTGAGGGGTAGAAGCAGGCGTTATAACTGAAATAGCAATATAAACATAAAGTGATATTTCAATGCCAGGGATAGACAAAGGTACAGAATATAGTCCAAGTAAAGACAGAACAGACAGACCCGACGGGTTCCGAACCTACCATTCCACACATCACCAAATCGCCTCGCCTTCCATGCATCAAGTCAGACGTGTAACCACTTCTGCCAATCAGCTCTACATTAATAGAGCTTTCTTGGCAGACCACTATCACATTTTGTGCACAGAAGACGCGGGCTGGCTTGACCTCTGAACCCTGAAGGGTCTGACCGCTAGCCTCATAAACACAACAAGGACTATTATTCGACCAGACAAGCGACACAAGTATAGAGACGACGATACAGACAAATAGTAGCTTCCTTTAAAATGGGTATAGTGTAAACATGGTGAGGGGTGGAAGCAGGCGTTATAACTGAAATATGACTAATTGTCTGTATCGTCATCCCTATACTTGTGTCGCTTGTCTGGTGAATCATGGTGTTGAATAACCTTAGCTACCATTTTATTTTTGTTATGTTTTTTTTTTGTGTGTGTGGTAAATATAAAAATTGCTTTTGTTTTGCCTTGTTTTTGTGCATGGTTTATGAAAATGTGTTGTTTTTAGATCAGAGCAGCGAAGTCGCCTCCGTCCTTCTGATATATCTGGCACCAATGAGGGTAAAAACTTGAGTCGAGTCACACATGCTGAAGCAACAGTTACCAGCATCTTAAAGGTATAATGTTCTCTAAAAAATTTTATTGTTAGCATGGTTTTTCTCAAACAAATTTAAAACAAACTCCCATCATATAACACATTAATAATTTACATTGTTTTAACTTTTGTTGGATTTAGCAAAACTTCTGTTTTAATATTTGAGCAATTTTTGTTAAAGAAGGTTAAATGTTTTATGTTTATTTCCAGATAAACAATTTTATTTTCAAATTTTCATGAAGCTGTTTGATTTTCTAAACAACAGAATTAAAAAGTTTAAATTTTTTCTATAAAAGTTTACAAAACAAAATGACAAAAACAACTATGAAATTTTTATTCAAGTGAGTGTATAACATCATTAGTAGTCACCAGGGGGTAGCCTTAAATATTTTTCTAATAATCAAATGTGTTTTCTCTAGGGAAGTGCAACTTTGGACAGGATGTTGAAGGTGAAATAGAGTTGACCGAGTTCAAAACGTTATCTCTGTTGTTTTCAGTGTTTACTTCTGTGTTGTCTGGTTCAAGCTAGTTCTTCAGCTTGTTTTGTAGCTTCAAACTTTTTAATACTTGTCAAATTTAACGTTACATTTATTCCTTAAAAAAATTGTTGTAGCATAGATTGTCTTGTCCGCTTGCATCTGTCTGGGGGAAGTCTGAAATTAATTATGCAGATGGCGTAGGTTAATCCGGGCCATGGAGAGTGGCTTTATTAACATTGACACATATTCCGCTATGTATTACTTGTCAAGTTGTTTTTTGTCTGAAAAACAAGGAAGAATTTTTAAAATCTTAACAAACAATCTTAACACAATTTATTTTGTTTTTTAAGATTTTTATATGCTTGTTTTTCATTTTTATTTTCCAAAAACTGCCGACAATTAGATGATCAAATCGACCATATTCAGCAAAAATAAAAAAAATTAAAATTAAAAAATTCTCAAGCAGAGGATGAATTGACATTTTTAATGAGCTGTTTGTTTGTCACTGTTGTTGCTAGCTTGTAGATGTCATCACTTCTCTGTTTTCTTCTCTTCACATTGAAAACAAAAAATCTTTTCTTTGTTCTGTAGATGGAGTTTTCTACTTTTTAACTAGCCATTTGTTTTGAATTTCACTTGTATTAGTTATGCATGGTTTTGTTTGCAGCCTTTGTGAACTTGAATTTTTATTACCATTTTGTGGCATTGCAAGTATTGAACTTTCAGGGCTCTTCATATTTTGGAGTTAGGTTTCTTACTGTGTTATTATTGATACACATTTTTAGCATGTGACATATGCCCCAGTATATACATTTTTTTAAAGTCATATAAATTAACTTTCATATGGAAACACTTGTTCATTGGTTTCATAAAATATTTTTATGCACTTTAAAAATATAAATTAACATTTGTTTAATGCTTATAGTATTACAAATGAGCTAGTTGATTTTTTTTTTTGGCATTTAATTTTGAAAAGAAATGCTTTGTGTTAAAGTGTTGTACTTGGCTGATTAGTCATCATACTTTTATAAAACCCTGCTTGATAAGTTCTAAATTAAATCAGCAGCTCTGAATGAACTGAACGCTGGGTACAATGTAACTGTAAATAAATGACTAACCTTTTGACTGGGTTCAAGTTTAACTTTTTTTTTTACTGTTACTCATCCAGAAATAAATCCTCTAAACCACTTTTTAAAATTGCTTTTATATTTAAATAATATCAATTAGGCTGGGGTTTTTATTGCATTATAATTAAACTTATTATCTTAACAATATGAAGTGTTAAAATTTTTAAAAATATATAAATAATTTTAATTTAAATGTTACTTTATGGGGAAAAATCTTTTCTCCTGTACAGTAAGACATGTTGTCATTTTTTTTATATCTAAATACAGATCATTTTTGTTTTAAAGATTTGTATGCTATATAATCAGATTTGACTATTTTTGGCAGTTTTTTTTTAAAGTAATAAAAGGATGAAGAGAATGCTTATCTACGTGATGTTACTAATGAAGTAGAAAATTGATTTCAGCTTTCAGAACTAAGCAAAATTAACTCTGGTTATTAGTTTAACAATAACAGCAGAATTACTATCCCTAGAGTTTTAAGTATTTGTGGGTAAGAAAATTTGAATTTTATGTCACATTTGAATATAATTTTATTTCAATTACTACAAATTCTTTTTTTTTTTCAGTCCTTAGATTCTGATCCACAAAAAAACTCAGATTCAATGGTCAAGGTGTTGACTATCATGCTACAGAGCCACAGCCTTGAAATTTTGCGTCTTGCTGCTGCAAGTACTGGGAGGCTCCAGGACTTTTTGTATAAACTTATTCGGTATAGTTTATTTTATTTCCATTATTTTTTATCTAATATAATTTAAACTTATTCAGTAATTTTAATTTTTTTTAAGCTTGTTCTCGAAGTTTCATTTGATTTAAATTAATCTGGCAATTTTGATTTTCTGTACACTTATTTTGGTATTTTTGGTTCTTTTAAACTTATCCACTAATTTTGATTAAGTATAAACATACTCCCACAGTTCTATTTTATTCAAACCTAACCAAAATCTTTTTATTTATTTAAACTTATATTTGGATTTTATTTATAGTCAAAAGCAACTTTCTTGTAAATAATGTTTGATAAACAATTTTTAAGAAGTGATGAGAATAATATATGTAACTGTTTTCCTCTCTTTATTCCTAATTATCTGTTAGTAACTAATGTTTAAAAAATAGTAGTGAAAATGTTTTTTTTATTTTTCTTCCACGAACAGTATCAATGAGCTTGCCTCACAGACCACTAGTGAGTCCTTGAAAATACCAAACAGGAGTCAAATGTTTGATGTGACGTTTCTCATGATCACAAGTATCTTCCAGCAGAATGGCATTGGGGTCAGTTTTTCTTTGGCTATTCATTTTTTATTGGGTTAAGCTTTTGACCAAAGGGTAAGCTTCTCATTGGTATAAGGTTAAATTTTTGGCCTAGGTGAAGTTTTTTTTTAGTATAGGAGTAAATTTCTGGCCTTATGGAAGTTATCCTTTAGTGTTGCTGTAGAATTTGGCCTAGGGGTAAGTTTTTCTTTGAATCGTGAGTAATTGTTAGTGAAAATGGGGTAAATAATTTAATCATAGTTTTCTTTAAATTTCTGTTGTTTTGTAGGGAACTAAACAAATAGTATGTTATATGTTTAAGCCCAAGTCTTATTTCAGATAGCACTTGCTAACAAAGAAAATGAATACTCCCTGGTTGTTCAATGGGCGAAAAAATGGCTGCCAGAGGAAGGGAAATATAAAAATGTGGAGTTTTCAGACGAGCAGGAGAAAATAGACTGCATACTGAATCTTATGATGAATTATTCTGAAATTGTTCCATGTTTATCGTAAGTCATTAAAACTGTGGGTCTAACATGCAATATTATAATAATTAATTATTTGATGTAGCTGTAAAAAAATTTTTAGTGAATAATTCCTTTACTTTTGTAATTTTTTAAACAGGATCAGTGGATGGAAAGAGCTGATCATGTTGCTGCCGTATGCAATGCAGGAGATTCTGTTTGCTCTGGAACACATGTCTCTTACACTGGAGAAAGTCAAGGTAAATTTCATGTCCGCTGTCAGTTTAAAAGAAAATTGTGTAATTTTACTAGGATAATGTTTACATTTTTAGTGTTACAGTCTCATTGTTAATTTTTAGAAGCAGTGATGTTTAGGCTTGTTTATAAACGCATGTTGCCAGTTAAGGTGGTTTTAGATTAAAAGAAATATGCTGTCAAAATTATTGAAAGGTGAATTGAATCATCTACAGTCTTTGCCACTTTTGAAGTGGTCTTAGAAGAATGGAATAGTTTCCAAAACATTACTGAGAGATTCGTTAAGTTATGCTTTCTTCCATCAATAAAGGAACTCTCTGAATAACGGAATATGTTATCTATGGTACTGATGCATTTGATGAATTGTCCCCAGTCCATCATTGACCACATCCGCAAGCAGAATGTAAAGAGCTTGATCCTGGTGTGCACGACGTACCTGTGTAGCTACATGAATATGGTGGGCGCTAGCGCCAGAGCCAAGCCTCTCAAGATGCTGGAGTTCTTCACAGCATCCTTGGGCATTGAAGGGTGAATTAATCAAAATTTTTAAAAAGACATTTTTTTTTATTTTGGAGGAATAAATTAGTCATTTACAGATTTAAATATTAAAAAAAAAAATTTAAGTAAATAATTTTTTAAAAATACTATTTTTTTTTTTTTCAGTATGAATGTTATAACTTAAAAAATTAATAATTTTCTAGTAAGTAAAACTAAATTACTCATTGTTTATAAAAAAAACAGGAAGCAACCCATTCAAGCTATTATAGACAACATAATCTTTGATATACTGCCCGAGGGCCATCCTCAAAGGCCACTGAGGCCTTATCTTTTGACTGGCAAGAAACTGACCAGCGAGATCATGAATGACACGCTGAAAGATTCGTTCCATCGAGGCTGGCTGAACCTGGCGTCCTTGCACACACTGGAGCAGCTGCTGGTGTTTAGAGGGCCTGACTGGTTCTGTGGTGAAATGGTGGAGGTTGGTGGCTCTTATCTTTATCCAAGTCATATTAGCTGAATGGTAACATTTAGGTGAAATGGTGGAGGTTGGTGGCTCTTATCTTTATCCATGTCATATTAGCTGAATGGTAACATTTAGGTGAAATGGTGGAGGTTGGTGGCTCTTATCTTTATCCATGTCATATTAGCTGTATGGTAACATTTAGGTGAAATGGTGGAGGTTGGTGGCTCTTATCTTTATCCAAGTCATATTAGCTGAATGGTAACATTTAGGTGAAATGGTGGAGGTTGGTGGCTCTTATCTTTATCCAAGTCATATTAGCTGTATGGTAACATTTAGGTGAAATGGTGGAGGTTGGTGGCTCTTATCTTTATCCAAGTCATATTAGCTGAATGGTAACATTTAGGTGAAATGGTGGAGGTTGGTGGCTCTTATCTTTATCCATGTCATATTAGCTGTATGGTAACATTTAGGTGAAATGGTGGAGGTTGGTGGCTCTTATCTTTATCCATGTCATATTAGCTGTATGGTAACATTTAGGTGAAATGGTGGAGGTTGGTGGCTCTTATCTTTATCCATGTCATATTAGCTGAATGGTAACATTTAGGTGAAATGGTGGAGGTTGGTGGCTCTTATCTTTATCCAAGTCATATTAGCTGTATGGTGACATTTAGGTGAAATGGTGGAGGTTGGTGGGGCTTGTCTTTATCCATGTCATATTAGCTGTATGGTGACATTTAGGTGAAATGGTGGAGGTTGGTGGCTCTTATCTTTATCCAAGTCATATTAGCTGTATGGTAACATTTAGGTGAAATGGTGGAGGTTGGTGGCTCTTATCTTTATCCAAGTCATATTAGCTGTATGGTAACATTTAGGTGAAATGGTGGAGGTTGGTGGCTCTTATCTTTATCCATGTCATATTAGCTGAATGGTAACATTTAGGTGAAATGGTGGAGGTTGGTGGCTCTTATCTTTATCCATGTCATATTAGCTGTATGGTAACATTTAGGTGAAATGGTGGAGGTTGGTGGCTCTTATCTTTATCCAAGTCATATTAGCTGTATGGTGACATTTAGGTGAAATGGTGGAGGTTGGTGGGGCTTGTCTTTATCCATGTCATATTAGCTGTATGGTGACATTTAGGTGAAATGGTGGAGGTTGGTGGCTCTTATCTTTATCCAAGTCATATTAGCTGTATGGTGACATTTAGGGCACTATCAGTATGGTAACATTTAGGGCACTAGCAGTATGGTAACATTTAGGGCACTAGCAGTATGGTAACATTGAGGGCACTAACAGTATGGTAACATTTAGGGCACTAGCAGTATGGTGACATTTAGGGCACTAGCAGTATGGTAACATTGAGGGCACTAACAGTATGGTAACATTTAGGGCACTAGCAGTATGGTGACATTTAGGGCACTAGCAGTATGGTAACATTTAGGGCACTAGCAGTATGGTAACATTTAGGGCACTAGCAGTATGGTAACATTGAGGGCACTAACAGTATGGTAACATTTAGGGCACTAGCAGTATGGTGACATTTAGGGCACTAGCAGTATGGTAACATTTAGGGCACTAGCTGTATGGTAACATTTAGGGCACTAGCAGTATGGTAACATTTAGGGCACTAGCAGTATGGTAACATTTAGGGCACTAGCTGTATGGTAACATTTAGGGCACTAGCAGTATGGTAACATTTAGGGCACTAGCAGTATGGTAACATTTAGGGCACTAGCAGTATGGTAACATTGAGGGCACTAACAGTATGGTAACATTTAGGGCACTAGCAGTATGGTGACATTTAGGGCACTAGCAGTATGGTAACATTTAGGGCACTAGCTGTATGGTAACATTTAGGGCACTAGCAGTATGGTAACATTTAGGGCACTAGCAGTATGGTAACATTTAGGGCACTAGCAGTATGGTAACATTTAGGGCACTAGCAGTATGGTGACATTTAGGGCACTAGCTGTATGGTAACATTTAGGGCACTAGCAGTATGGTAACATTTAGGGCATTAGCAGTATGGTGACATCATGGGCACTAAAAGTATGGTAACATTTAGGTCACTAGCAGTATGGTGACATCATGGGCACTAAAAGTATGGTAACATTTAGGTCACTAGCAGTATGGTGACATCATGGGCACTAAAAGTATGGTAACATTTAGGGCATTAGCAGTATGGTAACATTTAGGGCACTAGCAGTATGGTGACATTAAGGGCACTAAAAGTTTGGTCACATTTAGGGAAACTTTGTTACTTCATTGGTAGTTAATATTTAATGGTATATCTTTTTCTTCTTCTTCGTTCTTAATTATTAGTGTTGAAGGGGATCGAGATTTATCTGCAAGTGGGTTTGAACTCGAGAGTTTTGTTCGAATTTATCAACCATGAGCTTTTTGCAGACTCGACCACGCCTTCAACACAATTAAGCGTTACGTGTCAACTGGTTATGCGCCATTGAGGCCATTGACTCCGATTTCAGCCTGCTTTTCTTTTTGGATTTGCTTCCATAGCCTTTGTCCAACCAAGAACAATCTACAAGGCAGCAGTTGTTTAATTTTGGAGTTGTCTCTCCTAGACGAGTGGCTGTCCCCAGCTAACAAGCCTCATCTGCCCGAGGGTTCGAACTCGAGACTTTTCGGTTTAGCAACCATGAGCTTTACCGACTCGACCACGCCGACCCCCTAATGTTATATGATAGTTTATATTTTATGATATTTAAAAAAAAAATATTTGCTTGCTAGGCAGCATATCATAAACCTGCGTTTGTTAGTAAACATGAATGTAAAATTTCCCTTCTGTAGCATCTGTTGAAACAGAACCACATTGATGACGCATCTCAGTCTCTTAGCCTGGCTTTCGCGATCATGCACATGGACCTGGAGCGCATGACCATAAGTTTACTACGTCGGGTGCTGCCGCGCCTCTTGTCCACACCAAAAACCAATGCACTGACTGACCCCAGGGGCCACTGTTTAGCCAAGCTTTGTGTGCTCAGCATAACAGCCACGCAGAGGTCAAAAATTGGTCAGAAAGGTAAGAGGTCTTCTCATCTACATTTCTACTGTTATTTTAATTTGATTAATAAAGTTATTAGTATCTCAGAACTTCATTTTATTCTGCTATTTTTCTTTAGTTTCTTTTTTATTTTAAGTTGTGAGAAAAAAAATCTATTATATAACCAAATAGCAAAAATTTTCTTTCGATGATCTAACACAGTTTCACTAAATTTGATAAAGTTATTTCTATTTTGTGGGGTATAACTTGTATAGATTTTAAAAATCTAACTTACATAGACATAATATTCTTGTTCTAGAACCTTACATCAGACGGCTACACAAGCGCAGCCTTGTTGATCTGGATTTAGACGAGGTTTGTTTCTTTTACTGATCCAAAAAAAAACATTTTTATAAACTTTCCTGTTTTTGTTGTTAACTTGTAAATAGAATTAGTAGGGAAATAATCATATTTCTTTAACAAAAATCAAAATTATGAACCTTTATTTTTTAGCAGACACTTTTTTTTCAATAGCAAAATGCTAGAAACTTTCACTTAAAATAACAAAGAAGAAATTAAGACCTGCACTTAATTTTTAGCAGTGTTTAAACTAGTTTGTCTATGGTCTATTCTTTACTTTTGATTATTACATGCTTTACCAGGTTATAGGTTAATGGAATTAATTAATAAAATTAAGCCATTATTTTTATTTTAGGATTTAGATGATGGCGACACATCCCCAGCTAAACTTAGAAAGCTATCAGAACCTCAGCTTAGTCTAAGTTTGGAGGAGTTTAATTTAGGTATTGTCATTGATGTTGTTAATCTAGTTCTTTTATTAATGAAAGACAGCTTTACATTCTGTTATGTAATAAAGAAACAAAATATTTTGATCCATTTGATAAATTAAGAAATTAAACCATTCTAACTTATTTTTATACCAACAATTTTTTTATTTCTCCATCAAAGCGGCCATTGCTGACAAAGAAGATGGTGAAGTGATGCCCTCATTTGACATGAAGGAGCCATTAAACAAAGCTTTAGGTAATAATTGTTTTACTCAACTACCAACACTTGAACAAAGCTTTAGGTAACAATTGTTCTAGTCTGTCTTTTAAACTCTTGTGAGATAACTACTCAGTACTAGTTTTATACTTTCCCTTCTTGTTTCACAGTGAATCTCTTCCTAATGATGAACACCATTCTGATGAATCGCACCCTAACACCACGAACCTGGTTCATTGTCTCATTTATTCAAGAAGCCATCAAATGTGGAGGGGCTCATACACGCTTCATATTTCAATTCATGCCCCAAAACATGGTGAGTACTTTGCCTGTTTAACATTTTACTACCTGTGCCTAAATTATGGTATAACGAGAAAAATGGCCCATTGAGGAAGGATACAACGGGCGCTAGGTTGATAGTGCTGTCTATTTTCTCGGTACTTTAATTTATACAAAATATAGTCATAGGCATATCCCTAAACCATGCACCTAATCTCGTTCATGACAAAAGTCGCATTTAGAGTTTCTTTCAGGCAACTCTACGTGGGAGGAGGGGGCTTTGCCCCCCTCCCCCACACACACACACACTCCAAAACATGTCTACCGTCCCATTCAATGAAATATAATTATATACTTTTTCCAGTGTCCCGCCCCCTCCCAGAAAATTCTACCCCCGCCCCGAAAATTTCAAGTACCCCCACCCCTCTCCGGTGAGGAAAAAGTCTGAAAGAAACACTTGTAGATCATACAAACTAAAGGAAGAATCTGGGCGGGGCTTCGCCCCTACCGGAAGAGATGCTTGAAAAAAAAACTGCACGCTAAACACTTTTTAGATTAGAAAAAGTTCACCCCTCCGGGGAGGAAAAAGTCTGAGAGAAACACTGGTGTCGCGCTTAGCCACTACCCGAAGAATTGCATTAAAGAAATTGCAAGAAAACGACTTTTTAGATTAGACTCATTAATTAGGCGGTAATTTTATTATAGAGTATCGATGAAGAAATTTCTTTTGAGTTGGGGAGGGGGGGGGCTCAGACGTTCTTACGCGGGGGTGGGGCTTCGCCCCTACCCGAAGAATTGTATGAAAGAAACTCTTCACGCAAACCACTTAGATTAGACAAAATTGCCTTTTTATTTAATGTTTACTCGAGAATCAATGACGTCATATTACTGTGTGCACTCTCCGGCTTGATATTATTTTCTACTATATGACGTCATATTTCGTTTTCGTTTAACTATGCATGTTTTTAAATTGCTTGTGTTTTCTCTAGAGCGTTCTTGTCAGATACATAGATACACAGACAGCGAAACTATTAGTATTAATCATTTACGATTTGTTACTAACATCTCTTTGGCTGGAGATAATTTGTTTTCCACTAGTAGTCCATTTTTTGTTTTACTTTTTAAAAACACGTCCTGAATTATTATTTTTTTCAAAATCATGGGCAATATAATTAAATTACCTCTTATTAATGTATCACATATCTGTCATATAGATCACAAAAAAATATAATTTTTCATTAATATTAAAATAATATATGTGGTTTATTTTATTGTTTTTCAAGATTCAAATTTTTTAATATTCTAAATTGTCAAGTTAATTCTTTAATGCATGAGATATTTTGTATTAAGTTAAAGTGTTCTTATTGAAAATGTCATTTATTTTGGTCAGCTGTATATATTAATCTTGTTAAAAATTTGTTTCAGCTAAATCAAGTTATGCGATCATTGCCTGGCGTGTTTTCTGACGATCATATCCTGAGGATTTGTGATCTGTCGACCATTTCTGGTAGAAAAATGGCAGCTAAAGCCATTTGTAACAATGCTCATATTTCAGAATTAAACTTGCTGGATTAAACCATTATATATATATAGTTAATGAACTATGATGTATGCATCAATTCCTGTGTAAATTTGTTGAATAAAACCAATACAAATAGCTTAAAGAGTTATAGTATGTTTTGTGATGTGGAGGGTTTAGATAGTTCATATAGATTTAGTGATTATGAGACTGATAACCATTTACAGTTGAACCACAAAATACTGAATTTTAGAGCCTCTTTTTAATGGTGTTTCAAGAACTCAAGATTCTAAATCAATAGATGTAGAATCCTTCATAGTGATTATTTATTGTATATGCTCCAAGCTGCCTGTAAATGCACTCAAACATGTTTCAGCATTTTACTCCCCATTACTCATAGTGTTAGCTTGTTCATTTTTTTAAGTTGTCATGGGTGTGAGAGAGGATAGTTGAATCCATACCACTTAAAAATGCCATCTACTTTAGAAAGCCCAAGCATTTCTTTTCAAAAACTAAAGATTGCTCCAAATAATTTTATCAACATAGTAACTTCAGCCTACAAATTTAGAAGTTGACATTCAGGATGTTAATCTGGGAAGATGTAAATAAAGCCAATTCATTTCCCACACAGTACAGAGACTGGTACTATGGCCCAAAAAAGCCAGGAAGTTTTTGGTGGTAAAATGTGATTGCATTATTTTGGCTGGAAGATTTGTGATTGTGCCAATAAAAATTTCATATAAAAAGGGATGAAACTAATTTCTTTAGTACACAAGCATCTCAAAGAAATTGTGATAAATCACTCTGGACTATACATGTTTTTAAAACTTTCAAACAGGTGCCTTAAATCTTAACTATTCAGCATCTTTGTTAATTTCAGTATAACCACACCCACATTAAAAGAAGTTAACACTCTAATAGAAAAATGAGTTTGAGTTATACTTTATTAAACTTTAAAAAAATAGTTACAACAAAAAAGTAAAGGCAACAAAAGTCAAAACTAATCACAGTTATGGTAACATCTAACAGTTTGTACTTGTCTTTAACTTTAACATACTGGTAACATTTCTAACTGCACTAGTACAATATCATTTTTACAGTTTGTTAATTATGCAAGCTCATACATCCATAGTATATAACATTTGTTCCCATTATTATGTTTAGTAGGATAAATAAATTTATAAAGCACATTAACAATGATATGTTTCTTTCCATAAGAGTTAAGGAAATATTACATTTTTTATAAGAAAGAATTAGTAAACATCACCATCACATTATATCACAGAGCACTCACACATGAAGCAATACAAAGTGAAGTCTTGTACTACTTAATGGTCATACCTATGGCAGTAAGAAAAAGTGAACAAATAGTTATCTGCAAGCGGGAAAATATTTAAGTGATATTTTGTCACAACTTGAATTCAGGTTAGTGAAGAACAGTGGTTTCTCTTAGTCCTCAGTTTCCTCTTCACTTTGGCGACCTCGGGAGGGAACTAGGCCTCCAATCAAGCCAGAGGCAGTGTTGAATAGGTTGATTGGCGAAGAGCCGTCAGTAATTAAGGTAGACCTAAGACCGAGGGCTTTCAGCATGCGAACCTATGGATAAAAAAAAATAATTTCAAGTTACTAAAAAAGTTTACTTTGTAGCAATTGAATTTAAGGTGCATGTTTTTAAATTTAGTTAATTGAGCCAACATGTAAGCACTTAATTTGAAACTTAAAAATGTTTACTTTTCATTAAAGCAGTAAAAGAAAAATAGTGACTACTAATGAGAAACTGAAGGTCAAGGGGATTGAGGGACGCAAGAAAAAAGAATAAATGGGGAACAAGAAATTTGACAGACCTCAAAACCAGAACGAGCTTTAAGGCGGACACATTTCCTGGGCACTGAAGAGAAGATTTATAATTTTTAAAATAGTACATCACCTGCATATCAGGTCCTGCAGTAGCCATAGCCAGCAGAGTTTGGGCACCAATGGCAGACACCATCTCCTTGAATTTGTTGACCTCAATAGTGGTGAGCTCAGAGGATTTCTCCAGCTCCATCTTGTTCTGTTCACACACGTACTTCAACTCTGCCTCACGGGCGTTTGTCAAGCGTTCCAGCTCAGACTCCTGGGAACATTTAAAATATTTAATGTAACAATCTCTTTAACCATGGGACGGCGTGGACTAGTGGTAGAGCGCTAATGCTAACCCAAAAGTAGAGTTCAAATCAAAGTTCGAGGCAAAACGTCGCTCGAGTCTACCCAGCTCTGATGGGTACCTAACTTATGTTAGGAAAAGTGGCTGGGCATAGACGACATTATCCTTCCAATTGTCGAAATCTAGAAATATGAACTCTTATTTCATCTGCCGAATGGATCACTAGGTCCAAGTAGGAAGTTGAATTAGAACCAGAATTTATGAAACTGCTGGTACAAAGTACAAGCACATTAAAACAATCTGATAAGGTGTGGGTAAACTAGGCACTCACCGCCTCAATTTTAGTAGCCTGTGCCTTGAGCCTGGCTTGCTCCACAGCAGCCTCACCCTCAATCCTGGAAGCCTCAGCCCTACTTTGTGCCTCAGCTTTAGCCTGACCAGTGCTTTCAACAGCTGCACTGTTGGCCTGTAGTTCCAGCAGTTCCTTGCGAGCTTTCTCAGCCTCGGCTTCGTCAGAGATCTTTTGACGCTCAAGACGACCTTTAGCCTCTTGCTCCAAACGTTCTGCTTCATGCCTTTAAATAAAAATTTTCAATTTAAATCAACACTTTGTTTTTAAAGCCAAATTAATTTTAAAATTGAATGATAGTTATTTAAATGCCAAAAAAAAATACAGTATGCATGTAAAATCTTTACATCCTATGTAGTATAAATAAAACAAATGCTTTTCAAACGTATTTAACTTTTTTATCAAAACAATCATAGCACTGCCAATATAAACTGGCAGTTTAAACAAAAGGTAATCCAATTCCAATTAATTTAATGTAGATTAGTTCATAGCAGTTAAAAACCGGATCTCTACCTGGCTGTAGCTTCCTGTGAGTTTGTTGTGATCTCAATGGCCAGCTGCACAGATTTCTGCAGGGCGTCCCGAGTCCTCTGGTCCACTGGCTCCACAGACTGGATGTCTATGCTGGTGATCACCAAATTGTTCTGAGGGAAATGGAACTTGTCTCTCACTTTACCGTTGGCATCAATGCCAAACACTGAGGCCCGAATGATTTTAGCCGAGTTCTGAAAGTTTTAAATTTTAATTTATTTACTGTAAATTTCAATTAACATACTAATAGCAATCAACTTAAGAATTTAATCATAGTACATGATTGTGCCTAATAAATTTCAATTTACTAGTACATTTTTATATCATATTGCTCCATTCCAAATTCAAAATATAGGAATTTTAAAAAAGCTTAGGAGCTCAAATGGGTATTGCAAAATTTCTTCCTTCCCTCACAACTGTGGTATTCTTACCTTGTGGAAATCGTCAAACTGAACTTGAGCAACTGCACCACGAACACGGGATGCGATGGCTTTGCAGGCATCACCAGTAAAATCTGGGACACTGAACAACTTGGCAGATTCTACAGGCGTTCTCTCTGGACATTCAAAGTGCCTGTAAAAAAGTTTTAAAATTATAGCTAGTAGATAACGTACAGTTTCTGTACAGGTACCACTTTAAAGAAACCTCTTATGAAGCTGAATGGTAGATGGATATATATAAAATTTTAGTTTTAGGAATTAGGAGATTTACTAGTTTAAAATGATCTACCTTAAAACATTTTGCACCTTTTAAAAATGGTGTAAGAACTTTAAAAGTTTAACTAGATGTAATTGTAAATCTTATATCAGATGTATTTTTAGTAGAATTAATAAAATTTACAATCATATATATGGAAAAGTCAGAGTTTATAAACTACCGAGTCTAATGTTAAAAATTAGTTCAGAAACTAGCGTAACAAGTACATATGATATTTACCAGTTGTAAGACAGTTGCAGTGACAACCTGGCATGATCAGCAGTTTCAACAACAATAATATCAGTACAAAAATCTGGCCCCAGCAGCAGACACAAGGATTTGATGACGTTTGGCTTCTTGGGTTTGCCACCAGACAGGCTGAGCTGGGTGAACTGTTCATCAGGACCCAGCATCACCAGCTCTGGTCCAAACACAACCCTGAAACCATTAAGATCATTAGTGGCTAAATTAAACATTGATTTTAAAGGTCATCTGATTTAAAAAAAACTATGGGATAATGATAGAAAGAGCCATGCAATTATGTTTTAAAAAACTATTTTATTTAAATGTATTCAAGTCATACACTCGTCAGGCCAAGTTAGATAAAACTGCCTTGTGTACTAAAATGTACATTATATCAGGTTACACGATTAAGGTATAAACTTTAAATGCAGAACAAATTACTCTTGCATGCTAGAAAATTGTAACATGTGCACATTTAAAATGACTTTCTTCTTAATTTTAGTGTTGGAAGGGATCCCCTCCTGCTTTATTTTTTGGATTTGCTTCCATAGCCTTTGTCCAACCAAGAACAAACTACAAGGCAGCAGTTGTTTGATTTTAGAGTTGTCTCTCCTAGAAGAGTGGCTGTCCCCAGCTAACTAGCCTCATCTGCCCGAGGGTTTGAACTCAAGACTTTTCGGTTTAGCAACCATGAGCTTTACTGACTTGACCACGCCGACATTTAAAATGACAGTATACATATTTTTTTCAAAATAAGAACATGTACAAAAGTCTTATGCAATCCTGTACAATCATGTAAAATAAGTTGTACCTGGCTTTTTTCTCTTTGTAATCATAAATCTGGACTGCTGCATTGTGGGGCACACGGAACGACACAACGCGCGTCTTATCACGGGGTTTAGGGGCGGCATCAGCTTTTCTCTCGCTGCGCTCAGCCATATGGTCAACGGCGAGGAGAGATTCTACAGTGGGTGGCAACTCCTTGGCCCAGAGTTCCTCGTCCTGGCTGATCATGTAGGTCTCACCTTGGATGGCTCTCACCTGGTCGATTCATATTCAAAGGTCAAGGTTCAGCCTCAAAGGTCATATAAAGGTCACTTAATTCATTGACAAATAAAATAGTAAAAAAATCTTAGCTAAAATAAAAATTACTCAACTAGATTGAAACAAGATTTAGAATTTTTTAAATGATAAAGTTTGATAATTCCATTTAAAGTTTAACAACTGCAAAATGTAAATTTAGTTTACCTTAACACAAACATTGTTATTCATCTTATTTTATTATTGAACTTTGAATTTAAAGACTAAAATCTAACCTTGCCAGTCTTGATGTCCCTGACATAGATACCCTCATTTTCATCCAATGGGATGGCTTGTCTCTTCATGACAACTTCCACTTCAACAGGTGGGACGTATTCTTTGGGACCACGGATCATCCAACGATCACCTGGAGATCTGCTGGTATCCTGTCATTCAATTTTATTTCATCAATTTAATAATTTAAACTTATTAAATGAAATTATAGAAAATTTGATAAAAAAGTGAAAAACATACATCATTGTTTAGTTTCTAAAGCAAATTATGGCAAAAAAAACAAAGCATTTAGATATACTTGCCCCATCATCAAATGTTTCGTTTGCTCTAAGAATAAGCCCTTCGTCTTCACCAAGGATGTACACATTCTGAATGCCTTTTTCCAGCTTTTCACCAGGCATCAAGAAAAATGATTTCTCACCCTAAAAAAATAGTTTATAAAGCCATTTAAAATTAACCAAACGTCCAATTGCCATTAAATAAATCTGCCTGATGCAAATATTTCTAAAATTAAACATTTTTTTTCAGTGATTTAAGTTTCACTATACAAATGATATTTTCACATACAGAACAAAACTCCAATGCCTTGAGAATTTTCCCCCAATGCTTATACAAGAAATAGAGAACTCATGGATGTCATGAGTTACTTACCTTGACCAGCTTTTTCTGGCCAAGCTGTGGTTTACCCTGTGAATCAACAGGGTCAAGGATGATGCAGTACTGACGGTTGTTCAGGGTTGTGATGTTGACCACGCCAACAACCTGGTGAGAGGAAATTTTAGCTTGGTCAAGTCCTAAACAACGGGCTGCTACAGGGGAAATTTTAGCTGTGTCCTAAACCACGAGCTACTATAAACCATCTATTTAAGTACAAAGGGGGCAAATAATGTAAGAGAATGTAAATTTGTATTGTATTTAGCCATTTGTACAAATTGCCTCCAGTTTTAAATTTTACAAGTGGCTACACCTGCATTTTAAAAATTTAGACAGGTTGATATTTTAGATATTTGTTACTTTGCTCTTAGAAAAATATTGATACAGTATGTCAACTGGGAGGATTCAGTCTTATCAAATAACCAGCTGTGGGTTAAAACTAGTGTATTACCACAGCCGTCTCACCTCTTCATACACATTTGGAATGTGGGTTTCAGTGTCCTTCATTGTGATTAGCCATTCTTCACCATTCTTGCGGATGATGCCAAAGTCATCTTTAAATGTCCTTAGAGAGCGCATGTGTAAAGCTTTCTGGAAATCAGAAAAGAGTAAAATATTAAATCTAGTAATACTGAGAATTTAGAACAAAAAAATTGAATTTTATTGAAAATGTACCTTTTCTGTGAGGACGTATGCATTGACAATGTCAACGACCTCTTCATAGGCTCCAGGCAAATAAGCACCAGTCTTTTTGACGAGCCACTCTTCACCTGTCACACGTGGGACCTTGTCCCTGTCTTCACATTCTTTACGAGCTCGCAAGCGGATTGCTTGGTTTGGACCAATAACCGTTGCTCGAACGGTCTCCTCTATGTGACACTCTTTCCTTGGGATGTACGTGCCTGCATAATTCAAAAACATAATTCTCAGATTTAAAATTGTAAAAAAATTTGATATATTATTACATAGAACTTATGAAAAAATGCATCATTACACAATTATATAGCAAAGCTTTGTTCTTAAACAAAATGAATCCAACTTAGGTTAGAATTAATGGAGATTAAAAATTGATAAAAATTAAACTGGTCCATATGCATAATTGGTTGTGGGGTGGTATGTATAGGCATATCATTGTATTTACTTATTTGTAGCATATATTACCTTAATTACTTAAAAACAAAATTACAATTAACTTTTATAAAAGTCTAAAAGTTACAATTTGTGCTCATTACAATTCCCAAATTTCATTTTACAAAATTAATTTATATTGAAAAACAATGACATTTTTGCAATAAAGATAAATAAGCATCTACAATTTTTGCAAGACATACTTTAAACACATGCAAATAAATATTTTGATTTTCATGGGTTAAAAGTATACAACTGTGACACTTGCAATATGAAATCACAATCTGCACATCCTAGCGAAACTTGTTTAAAATTCCATTGCCTACCTGGCATATAACCTTTTAAATTCGAGCTTCTAAAGGGTTTGGGTTTTTTCTTCCCATAACCTATGAGTGAGGAAACCGCAAATATGACCAATAAAAATATGAATGCTTTATATGTCTCATCTTGCCTTGGTGTATACAAGCTGGCAGGTCTTAAAATTTCAGAAAGAAATCTGAATATTTTAAAAAACACGAGAACCAAAAGTGACCAGGCTAGAACAATGATGAAAATTAAAGGCAGGGCTTGTGTTGCATCCCTGGAAAGTTTGAGTCTAATTTTTGTAACAAGTCTCTCAAGAAATCTTTTTAAGTTTCTGCGGTATTTGTGGCCCAGTGTCAGATTGTGGCTTAAAGTGCATTCAACCAATATTGTGTTTCGCGTTGTACCTGGGCCTTCAAACAGCCACTCGTCCCCTGCCGTTCGTCTCACATCACCATCATCAAAGTCCAAAATGGCTCTGATCCTCAAAGCAGTGTTGGCAGGGACTACTTTCAAAGCAGTCACAGCCTGTAAATTTAAAAGGAAGAGTTACAATATTGAATTTTAAAGTTTGATATTTAAACTATAAATTTTAATATATTTTTTTTTACAATTAAAGTAATCCATGCCATTTTTTATAATTTTTAAGGACTTTGTAGACCTACAAAGAAAACTTAAAAACTTAACTCATCCAAAAGGTTTATACGAGCTGCATTTATAATTTAAATCTTCTCATTACTGGCAATGGGAGGTTAATGAGATTTATTGAAGTAGGTTTTGCTTTAAAAGAGTTAAAATACAAACCTCTTTCAAAACCTCGCCAGGATAAAGAGGGAATGGGTCCTGGGTGAGTCTGATCTCTTGGTCAGCATGCTGAAGCTTAATCTGACCAAGGGCGTCCACAACAATCTTCCCATCCTTGTCTCTGCTGACTGGGTTCTCTATGACACAGTAATGGCGTGGAGGGACCACAACCATCTTCTCAGGACCAAGGGTAACCCTGACAAGAAAATGGTCTATCTTAAAGACTCGTAAATTTGGGTGCTGGTGGAAAATTACTATCCAGGTTTGCAGATTTTATAAACAATGTATAACCTACTATTGATTAACAGTAACTTTAGAATTAAGAAAGAATCACAGTAGAATACGTACTGGGGAATGACGATAGATCTGACTTCTTGGATGCCTTAGTGGGTTTTATGTTTCCCTTTTGGGAACAGCAACCCATCAAGCATATTATTAATGGGGAGAGACTCATTTAGAAGAAACTAAATTAAGCAACTGCTGGGTTTGCAAGTGTTTTGTCAACGAGGGCTATGAAAACATCTAGAAACAAAACTGCCAGAATTCCAAGTCAAGGGGCACACTATCAACACTTTCATTAATACCATGTTGTGACAAAATATAATTATAACATATAATGTAGGAAAACCTTGTTTGATCCCCCTTCTATGATTAGCTTAAGAGTGAAGACATTCTTATAGTACAGTGGTAATTATTTATATTTTAAAACAGAAGCAAATGCTGCGTTATGTTTATAAATTAGTGTTTAAGTGAACTACATGTGATGTGCACCTCAGCTGCCTATAAGAACAAGTTATAGAATTAAAACTAACAAAAAAATTAATAACATACTGATACATTGTATGCTATTCACCTGAAAGATGAAACTATTGTGATTTTCCTGTAAGCAAATTATGCAATGCATTATCTGTGCATTAAGAAAAATTCTAGGGCACAAGAGACAAAGTCGAGTCTACCAAGTTTTTTTAAGCATGCTATTCTAAATAGTCTAAAAATTCATGTTAAGAGTATATATTCAACTAAACTGTCAAGTTGACTAGTAAGATCAATTAATAAAACTAACACTATTTACCTTTGGTTGTCCTGTCTGATGTATGTCTGAGGTCCAATCTCAATTTTGGTGACATTGGTATTCTGATCCAGAACATGGATGTAGTAGTAGGGTGGAATGCGGAAAATTGCATTGTCATCTTTGCGATTGGTGTTTGCCATTTCAGAATTTGATACGTTTTGCTAGATTTGATTAAAAAATTGTGAAGCAACCTAATTTAAAAATCCAAATCAGGGTGTGAAGTATAATGACTTGTGGACTGCCTTCAGCTCATTTAATTTTAAATCAAGGTGAAGATACTAAGTACTAGTACTACACTAAACACTTCCTTAGTACTAGATGTTAGTAGATCTAGGACTTCTAGGTCTACTCAAGTTACTAGTGACTACTCTAGTCAAGACTAGATCTACATTCTAGAGTAGTAGAGCCTCTACTACTTACTAGAGTTAACTACTAACAGAGTGTAACTAGCGGTCTACCCAGTACTGAGTACTGGAAGAGATTTGGCCTTGCTTTTATTGCAGACCTAGGATCTAAATCTGTTTCTAGGCTAGAAATATTTAGTAGCTTGCATGATACAGAGTAAATATCAGAAAACAGGTTAACCCTATTTTTAACATCCCACCCATTAGTAAATTAGAATCTAATCTAGATCTAGATTCTAGTTGCACAACTTTCCAGGGGTGTTTTTTTTTATATCCTGGTCAACCCGGTGACAAAATATTACACACGGTCGTGTTACACGGTTAATCGGGTTTTCTTAGGCCCATATTTTTTAAAAAGTTTTAAAAGTAGACAAGGGTCTGCAGAAGTCTAGATCTAAGTATACAAAATGTGTAAGATCTAGATCTAATATTTAAAGTTTGACGAGAACTCACTTCAATAAAAGTTAACAGGTTTGCAATAAAAATCGTTATATTACCTCGATAAGCTCGAACTAGTTGGGCTATTTTTAGTAACTTAGTATGGGAAGTTCCAACCCCTACGAAAACAAACAATGGAACATAACTAAGATGCCAAAAGTAGAAGCTTAAAATTTACCACTCAGCATTATCTCTCAGAATAAATTATAAATGCAATTCAAAGTTAAAATGGTGTAGACGTTTATAAATGACGTTTATGTTTAATAAGTTAAAGATCTGGATCAGATAGATCTAATCTAGATCCAGAATCTTGACAAATCTAGTCTAGACATCTAGATCTATCTTTTATATTACGTTTTTAAAAATTCGAACTTTTATATTTTAATCGCAAACAGTAATAATATTAATAACGCAAAGACTAGTCAAGTAGTAGGCCGATGCAATACAGAGGCAATACGCTTGCGTGTATATTCATTAATATGATAGTCTTCGTATACAAAATTATTAACTGGCTTATGTTCAGACTCTGAGACAAGTTCGACGTAGTCATGGAATTCTAAAACTCGCAAATCCAAAATTAAAGACGTTTAAGTGATCTGACAGCCGTACCTGTAACGAACGCCTATGCATATAGTTGAATACCGTCAGTGAGTATCCTCTTAGGTCTGTCCCTGATGAGGTTCAGTCTGGAAAATGATCCAAAATAACTGTGTTTTAATAAGCCTATGCCCGCAGCTGAATGAATTTCGCTCACCTGAGTGAACTGGGCACATTTTTTAAATCAAAAGAATAACAATAACAAACACGGCGTGGCTGCTGTAGTGGAAAACGTGCTCCCCCCCCCCCCTCCCCCCCCCCCCCAAATCATCGAAGGTCTGCCATTTTTTTTACACGCTACAGAAACTGTAACATTAGACATAGCCTACAACAGCATTGGACA
Organism: Physella acuta; assembly: GCF_028476545.2. Classification (NCBI taxonomy): domain Eukaryota; kingdom Metazoa; phylum Mollusca; class Gastropoda; family Physidae; genus Physella; species Physella acuta. The sequence continues at coordinate 12,914 of NW_026733974.1, read as the reverse complement.
ACAGCGCATGTGATTGTAAACTAAATATAAATCCTCAAGTATTTAAAAAAAAATTACAATCACAGTAAAGATCAGTGTTTCTTCCAGACATTTTTCTCCGGGGGGGGGGGGGGGGGCACTTGAAATTTTCGGGGGGGGGGGGGGCGGTAGACTTTCTTCGGGGGGGGGGGGGGCGGACACTGTTAAAAGTATATATTTTCTATATAAATTATATAAATTTTATTTCGTTCGGGGGGGGGGGGGGGCTTTGGCCCCCGAAGAGATGCCTGGAAGAAACTGGTAAAGATGTAGAAGATCTATACTTTTTTTTTTTTTTGCAAGATAAATACTTTAAGTCAAGCTCTGAGTTTCGCGGCACTGTAAATCCTGCACTGAATGATTGAGGGAAATGACTTACAATAAAAAGACAAAAAAACTATTTGAAATTTTTTAAAAAGTTAGCAAAACGGTTTGATCTAGGCCTATGGGGGTCATCCGTAAATGACGTCACCCTCTTTTTGGGACAACTTTTACCCCCCCCCCCCCTCCGTCACATATCGTTACAAAAAGTCACAAAAAAAAAATAAAAAAAAAAAATTAGTTCACGTTACTGTCGTTACGGAACCGTTTTCGGCTGGGCATAGCCCTGACTAAACTTGCCGAGTATGTCAAGGTCATTGAAACAGATGAACTCTGCCTTACCTGCCTCACATGTCTTGGGCACGAACAGGAAAAGATGATGGTTACTGACTGTACAGGAGAGCCGATGAAAAAAAAAGTAGTCTATGCGTAATTCATCATGAGACACAAAAACCACAATCCTTCTCCGTCAAGGGGCGTCCGTTAATGACATCACCATTCTTAGAGGTTAGGGAAGGGGGAGGGTCGGAATTTTGTGACAATGCCAGGTGAAGGGTCCATGGGTTCAGAAAGTGTATTTGTAAAAAAAAAAAGGTTTTAAACTGAATTTTAGCGTCATTTAGGATTTTCAAAAAAGACTGTTCTTGTAAATTGTAATAGAAATTGATTATGTCTATACTCAATGATATAAAACAGCAAATATTTTAAAAAGAGATGTATGTTTTTTTTTTAAATCCACTAATTTTGAATGGGGTTGTAGCTGAGGTGTGACGTCATAGGGAGAAATGTGCGACTGTTTATGGCTGTGTGACGATTTGGAAAGGGGGGGGGGGGGGAGAAGGGAAAAATTACTTTTAAAAGCGTGACGTCATTTATAATAAGTCACTATTTTATCATACATATATTTCCTATATATCATACCTTCCTATCTTCCTCCCCATCATGATGTATTATTCTCCATCCCCCCACCCCGACCAATCTGTCGCCTTCCCGACCCCTCTGATTTGATATCTTTTCGTAAATCACAAAACCCGCATCTCCCCCCCCCCTCCCAACCAAGGTATCAATCCCACCTGATCAGTCACATCCACAGTGTCACATTTCACAATTCCTATACTTCTCTACAACAACTTAACCACGCAAATTTAGTTTTATGGTTAGATATGATAGTTAACTAAATTAATTACACTGACTCTTCAAAACGACCCAGTTAAATCGATTCTCAAATTATTAGCGCTTAAAATAATCAACAACAATAATAGTGCTCTACTAAAAAAAAAAGTCCCTCCCAGCAAAACATTGACAGACGAAAGTGGCACACTAAAAAGAATAAAATAATTGCATAGCGTTTACTGTACAATAATGTACAAATTTAGGCTTCATAGCTTTCTTAAAACATAGGGCGTACGATTTTTGAAAAAAAGTTAATATTTCCTATATAAAAATTCCAAACCCATAAATGCCACCTTTTTGTTTTAATTATGTGTTTACAAAAAACACCTGTCAAAGTAGGTTTGTATTTTCCTCCATTTCAGGATGCTACAGAAAAGAGTAGGCAAATGTCATTAAATAGCATCAATGCACGATGCAAATTTGAGGAGGGGGGGGGGTATTTTGTACGCACCGTCACTCAAGGGGATCGTGAAGACGTTGGTGTTGATTTTTAGATCACTTAAATTGAAACTTTTTCTGGGTGTCTCTTTTCCACGAACTATTTAACCCACTAATCCGGTTACTAATACCTCGAACTTTGGTTGTATGTCGAAGCAAATTTTAGCTCGATAGACAGCTCGTATCTAAAAACAATCTCGCATGTCGGGGCACTCTTATGTAGAGGTACCCAGAGGCGTAGCGAGGGGGCGGGGGGGACATATGTCCCCGGGCACCAACCTTAGGGAGGGCGCCAAATTGAAAGTTTGAGGGGGGTGCAAATGAAAAGTTCGAGGGGGGTGTGCAAATCGAAAGTTTGAGGGGGTGGGTGCAAATCGAAAGTTTGTCCCCGGGCGCCGGGAAGGGTCGCTACGCCTCTGGATGTACCACTGTATAGTTCTTAGGCTACTTATTTTTATAATTAAGACTATCTCTTGTATTCTGGTTTGAACAACGCTTATTATGCTAATTCTTTTTTTTAACATTTGACCCTTATTTATTTAGACTATTTTAACAACCGTAATTTATGTTTCTTTAAAAGACTAAAAATGTAAGGAAGGTCTACTTTACTGCACATTGAGAGAAATGACGAGAACGCGCAATACGGAACCACGGCCTTTAGCCCGAAACAGTAACAAGGACCGGCTACTCTCGCAAACATCTTTTACTTTGATTGAATCGTATTTTCAATAATGTTAAAAAATAAATCTCGGTCACTCTCATTGTCAGCAAAAAAATACACAATAAACATTGGTTAATGATAATTCTGTTATTAGGAATAAATGTGTTGTGTTTTTCCATGCACTAAAACTAAAACAAGAAAAATGGCATGTTCAGGGAGCAATAAACCAAGTAAACAAGTGAGAGCCAAACTCGATTCTTTTGTGGTTGCTCTCACCAAAAAAGGAATAAAACTTTTAGCTCTTGATTTCGACAAAACCTTTATTGACATTCATTCAGGAGGGATGTGGGATGAAGGCGTAGATGCACTTGCTTCTCACGTTCGGCCTTGTATGAGAGACTTGTTGGAAACTGCTTCACATAAAGGTCTTTTTGTTGCCATTGTGACATATCACAGACAAGGATGGTTGATTAAAGAAGTTTTACATAAAGTTCTGCCCAAGAAGTAAGATTTTTTTTCCCTTTTTTTCCTTATGTTTTTATAACTTGTTTCGGGGCAGAATTTTATACATGTATTGTTAGTAATATGTTAGGCTTATGCTATTATTTTATGCAATATGAATAATAATCAATTTATCATTTATCAAAGGCCTAGGCTAAATTTTAGTTTTATTATAAATCTTCCACACTCTTTTAGATCTAGATCTATACTTTATGGATACAGAGTGGAGAATATAGTAGTCTATAGCCCAAAACAGCTTCAAAATATTAAAAGCAATTTTTCATGTCTGTTATTTATAAAACAGGCATCCTGAATACTATTACATAATTTTGTTATCTGTTCACTATATAGCCATTTATTTTTGTAATTTCAGAACTGCCAATAAAGTTTATGTTCAGGCCAATACATTAGAATTTTTGCAGCAACAGCGAACAAGCACCGGCAGTGGGAGCTCACTTGATTCTGTGCGAGGTTTATTTCCAGATCTAAATGGCAAACAAGCCCATATAGCCTCTGTCATAAATGAAATTTATAATCAACATAATGTAGCAATTAAAAAGAATGAAATTATTCTGATGGATGATGATATTAATAATGTGCGCATTGCAAGTTCGTTTGGACATTATGCATTTGTCGTGCAACAGAATGTGGACTATTCATCTTTCGAAAGCTTTGAAACAATGTTGTTGCTGTAAAATTGTTGGAAAAATTGTTTGAGTGGACATGTGAACTATACTTTTTTTGCATCACATGATTAACATTTAAAAATTAATTCACATGGTGAATTAAAGGAAATTTATTTTTAAAATAAAAAAGTTAACCTGTTTTCTAATGGGATTCTTATTGTATTTGAATTTGCCTCTTCTCTGTTATTTACTTTTGGAATATATTCTCAAAAGGGATTTTTTTTCTTCTAATATGTACATTAAATGATTAAATGGCAAATGTTGTGATGTATTACTGTCAGTATGCATATAAATAAATTGCATTTTTTTGTCTTATAGTTAAAAAATATTTGTTAATAACAATGTGCACATTAAATGTCACACATTTTAAACCCATCCCCTCTACCTTGTTTATGTCTGATACCAAATAACAAAATCCCAAGTTGATGCTACTGTTAAATACAATTATTAAACTTTTTATGTAATTTTTAATTTGGTAAATGGCTACAAGCAGGAAAGAGACTAAAACTTACATTCTGTGATGTTGTGAATCTCAAAATTTTGTTATCGAACCCAAATCAAAACAGCCCTAAACAAATGTATTTAAGTAATAATTTTCTTTTATAACAGCTAGGTATATAAAAATTTAATGGCTAATGGTCTAGCACCTTCACCCCTTCCCCACACCTGTCTTCAGTTAATATAATTAATGAATCTCTTTTGATGAACACCTGTTTGCTGTCTTTACTGTAAAACCACACACTTTTAAAAATGTATTATGAGACTTGGAATTAAATGTTTTTGTAAAAAGATTTTTTATCCATCAAATCGACTGCTTTAGTGAGAATATGATCTTTTAACATTTCTCCGTTAATTAAAATTTTTTTATCAATTATTCTATGTACAATTAAGAAATGGTCACTATCCATACGAAGCCTTGCCAAAGTTCACAGAACATTGGCTTTCATATATAGACATGTCTAGGTGTTATGATTTATCCGATAATTTATGCATTAAAAACAATTTTATCAATTTGTATACTTATTATAGACTTGGTATCTCTTTCCAAAACAATTTTTAAAATTTGATTTTCTTGTTGAAAAATGTAACAAAGTTTTCGAATTATAAACAACAACAAACAGATGTATGCTATTTATCTTTTTAAAATTTGTAGATACAGTCTGTTTTTATTTCCATATTAAATATATTTGTAAATCTGCACATCTTGCGCAGCATTTAATTACAGTTTGGAGTTTGGCCTAATTAATGCAGTAATTATACCTAATTTTTTCATTGTCGTAAACTATCTTATTAAAAAACGATAACAGTTACATAGAAGCATTAAACCTTTAGGTAGTAATAAAAGAACTATTTTTTTTTAATGTTACACTTTTCTAGTCATGCATATTAGTTAAGTTAGACAATTTTTAAAAGTAAATTTTCTGATCATCCCATCTCATTTTCAAGTAAACTGGCAAAAATGTTATTATTCCTTGACTTGAATTATATTTAAAAAATAAAATTAACACATTAAATATTTCCAGTTAAATTTTTGTGTTTCCGATGTTTTCAAAATTAATACAAATTTAGGGCATTTAAACTATTATATCCAAAGCCTAAAATTCTTTTGGTGGTATTCTATGCAGTATATGTGATGTTAAAATGTCTTAAATTGATAATAAATGATAGTTTTATATGGCAGGTGTCATTTCATCCATGAATCTAAAACTATTTGAAACTTGATTAACTAAATTTAATTCAGTTGGTTCTTTTGAAATTGTTACCCCCCTTTCCATTGTTGCTCTTACAAGAATTGGTTGCCATAACTCTAATGTGTGATACAGTAGCTGGTTGCAAAGTTTTGGACTATTGTCAAACTAAATTGTTGCATAATTATAAGTCGAAAATGTTTTGTGTCAATGCTTTGACTGAGGTGTCACTAAAATCCATGGAATATAATTATTGTTTTTTGTTTTAAATATGTTTCTTGAGTGCATTCTGGATTTTTTAAAATGTTTGCAATCTGTTACTTTATGCATTTTTGTTTCATGTTTCTTTAAGCTTAGTTTCTATTTTTAAGCTACCTGTCTGATTTAAAAAAAAAAATTGGTCTGATGCACCCTATTTTCTCAAAGAATTTTTTTTTTTTTTCAGCTTATCATGATATATTTTCAATCTTTATGAGTTTGTCTTTCACTTTAGTTGACTAACATTGAAAGGTTGTTTGGTTGTTTAAGAATTGTAATAGAATTGTAATAGATGATCTTATTGGCTATGAACAGCTGGTGTGATCTGATTGGTGGTTTCAGAATGGGTAAATTGTATTGTTCTTGGAATAATTTTTTTAAAAAATTGTACAAAAACATTTAAAATTTTACTATTGAACTGCAGTCTTAAATTTAAAACATCCCTTCTTTTGAATTACCTTATTTGAAACACATAGTTCAAGAAGCTTCTGGTTTACAATAGTAGATCATAGTTTTGTTATTGTCATCATATGATTACTTGTCATTGTTGTGTTGTGTGATGAATTCTGTGCCTCAAGTTGCTATATGTTTTGCTTTGTTAACAATGCAGGAAGTGTAGCTTTACACAGCTAACAGTGTATCAGTATCTCATTAAACCTTGTAGCAATGACTAGAATAGATTCATAGTTTTTATAGATCTCTTACATTTTTTTCTAGTGTCCATGCCCCCCCCCCCCCCCCCCCCCCCCCCCCCCCCCCACACACAATCCCAGGAAATGTAACTCTGCCTTGTCTATAAAAAATATATATTATAATTTTTATAGAAAACCTAAAGTTTTACAAGTGTCGTTCTCCCCCCCCCCCCGCCCCCCCACCCATCCCCACCCCCTTCAAAAAAAAGGAGCAATATCTCAGAGTCTAACACTGAAAAATTTCAGTAGCTTTGATCATTAAATGCTTCCAGTTCCAGTTAACTCTTGACTCTTACCTCATAACCATATATCTCACGGTCAAAAACTTAACTGTTAAACTAGTAGTTATCAAAAACAAAGCTGCAAAAACTTAACTGTTAAACTAGTAGTTGTCAAAAAACAAAGCTGCCAAACAAAGAGCTGTCACTGAACAAGTAAGCTTATATACAACAATCAGATTAGTATATGCCCACACCTGTTTGAATTGGTAAATGAGACAAATAGTTTTAATCAGGATTTGGTTTTGATACTGAAAGGGTATCTAGAAAATATGATAGAGTTGTTGTATATTACTGTTGTTTACACCCAGAATCTGCATTTAGGTTCATCAAATCAAAATTGTTTCTTAAAACAGTATAAGTAATTATAGTTTTTGATTAATGATTTTTTATTTTATTATACAGTGTTATTTCTATAAATAATTTAAAGAACATTGTGGTCTCTACCACTGAGAAAAAACTACCTTTTTTTTAAAATCTAAATCAGCTTGACAAGTTTATTATAACAGTAAGACATAGATATTGGCCTGTTCTTCACTGTCAATAGGGGACACAATATGTGACAAATGTTTGTGACACTACCTGGTTACATGTCTCTGTGTGATGGTTGTGACACAATGGTGATGGTTTATATTTTTTGACCAGTTTTTTTTATACTCGTATAAATTAGCCCCCATACCTCATACGCCAATAATATTCTATCCAGTACACTATACTTTAAAAGACTTTCTTCCTTTCTGTTTTTTTCTCTCAATTCTAGTTTTTATTTTACTTGTTTAATTTGAGCACAACACACAGTGAATCTGGCATGTGTTATGTATTGATGGGAAGGGTTGAAATACAACCTGCATTAGAGATTTTTGTTTCATATAGCTGTTGTGTTTGTATTTACATTTTAATAGTTGTGCTACTTTTTTTGTTTTCGGTTGTGTCAGGACCAGGATATATTTTGTTTATTCTCTATACAGGTCATCAATAATTTAACAAAAAGTTACAGTATCATCTTTTATCAAGGAAATCATGTTTCAAACAGAACATTTTTCTGCTATTTACAACAGTATTATGGGTACAAAAGTGGATATTATTATTGTGTTTTCATCCTGCTTAAAACATTGTATAGAAATTAGATCCCCATGTTTTAATTTTGGTAAGTTTAAATATTTTTCTTCATTTAACACTAATTTTCATTATCTTTGGAGATTAATTTAAAAAAAAGGACTTCATAACAATACTTTAAGCCAATTTAAACATTATTGTATAAGGTTGCTCTGTATTACCTCCCTGATGTTTGCTATGAAACTGCCTTACTTGTTGAAGTTTTACATGCTGTGCTGGGATTAAATGTTAGATGTACAAAGTCTTTCACTGGAAGGAGGGTGGGTTGGAAATTGGTTGCTCTCTTTTAAAGGTAACCCTGGTCATTCTGTTTATGTGTCTTAAAACAATGAGGAAAAAAAAGTGAAAATCTTTATCCAGTTGTTTGTTGTTTTAGAAATGAGCTCTACAAATTTCTAATTTGTTTTCCTGGACATAAAGTTTTGTTTTTAAGTTTTCTTCAGATGTTGGGCAACGAATTTATTAAACAGCATGACGTGTTTGTGTATGTTGTTGAAATATGTGCAAGAGCCTAACCGTTAACATTTTATTTCCAATTATGTTTTTGTGTTAATGATCAAATTTTGTTATAAGATCTAATGATTTATTATGCTAATCAGTGTGAATTTAAAATCTTTTAAAAAATTGTGTATTTAATTATGTATGCATATTTTTTGCATTTCTTTCCATTTTCATTTATTTTAAGATCTGATATTGATTTTAAAAAAACAGCCTTTTAGACCAATACATTAAGGAAATAGAAAACTAAAATAAAACCTTTTTAAAAATAAACAACAGAAAAATTATGTGAATTTAAAACAATTTTTAAAATTTAAAGCTTAAAAAAACAACTACTTTTTGTAACATATTTATCATAGTGTAAATAGTTTTTAGTGTAAATATAATTTTTTTCTCTGAAGATTTTTCTGTATTGTTTAATCTGCTGAGTGCAGTTGTTGCCATGGTTTCTGTAGTCATGTTGTGTATGTCCCTTGACGTGTTTGTATTTGCCACTCATTTAATGCACTCATGTGTGTCTCCAGTCAATTCAATTGTGTCTGCAGTCTATTTGTGTCCAGTCAACTTGTCAATGTGTCCAGTCAATTTGTGTCCACTGTCAATGTGTCCAGTCAATTTGTGTCCAGTCCAACTTGTCAATGTGTCCATTCAATTTGTGTCCAGTCAACTTGTCAATGTGTCCAGTCAATTTGTGTCCAGCCAACATATCAGTGTGTCCAGTCAATTTGTGTCCAGTCAACTTGTCAATGTGTCCAGTCAATTTGGTGTCCAGTCAACTTGTCAATGTGTCCAGTCAACATGTCAGTGTGTCAACTTAGTTGTCTGTGCCACATCGATTTTCCAGCTTAACTATGTGCCTGTATGTCGGCCTATATGTTGTATGTGTGCTCAGCTCAAATTTTATCAATTTTGGCAGTCAACTTGTAAGTGTCCAGTCAGTTTGTGTGTGTCCAGCCAACCTATGTTAGTGTGTCCACTTAGTTGTTAGCCTAGTCAACTTGTATGTGTCCAGTCAGTTTGTATGTGTCCCAGCCAACCTATGTTAGTGTGTCCACTTGTTTGTTAGACTGGTCAACTTGCGATGTACCCAGTCAATGAGTTAATGTGTTAAAAATGTGTCACTAATCTTGCTTGATTGGCCAATCATCTTTTTGCTGTGTCCATTCAATTATCGTGCATTCATCTAATTATTGTTCATGTGTCCACTCAACTTTTATCCATGCATCAAATCAAACTGTCTAACTCATGCCCCCTCCTGAGTGAATGAAGTTAATATTAGAATTTTTTAATATCACATCATTGATCTCGCTTAGACTGATTCAAGAAATTATGATTAATTATGCAGATTTTCTAATTAACATTACTAATAAATGTTTCATTTATTGATGCTGTAAATGTCTTTACGGAAATAAAATGTCAATTTAACAACTTGAACCCAGCTAATGATTGTATTGGAGATTTCTAGACACCAAAGACACTATTGGATTGTTTAGTAGGTTAAGCTAATGTGGTAAAACTGTGGGCTGACTAATACTAACCCAATTTTAACACAGGCATGCTGAGAGTGATCGATCATGTGCAACAGAACCCAATCATACTGCAACTATTGTATTGTTGAATAAAGTTTGTGTTTCTTCATACAGATATTTCTTGTGGTTTTGTTTGCTTGTTGAAGGAACAATTTAAAAAAATAATTTGCTGATCAGAGGAGGACAGATGGGGGGGGGGGGGGGGGGGGGGGGGCGATTTAACTAGGCTTTGTCAGAAGAATCTAGAATAAAAGTTTGAATTTTAAATTGTGACTTGTTAAACATTTCATTTTGTAAAATATTAAAATTGTAGTTAGACAGGCAATCATTTTTTTTTCTTTTTGAAATGTAAATTGAAAAAAAAATAATTGAGAAACGTTATTTTATTATGAATTGGGGTGGTATCATACAAATTATTTTTTTTACCATCTAATTAAGCTTAAATAAAAGAAATTTATATCCAGGGGAGATCACTTTAATCGAATACATTGCAAACGGGTTCTTTCAATTATCTCCTTTTAAAAAAATTTAAGTATATTCATGACGAAATTATATATACGAGCCTACCCGCTGCGTATCTTACGCCGCTATTTAGTTGTTGTTTTTTTTTCTACTTTTCAGTAATTTATAATGTGTGAATTCGACAGTACCAATGCTGCCACTGAAAATATTTGCTTAAACCCCCCCACCCCCTTCCCCCCCCAGTGAAAGCAGCCTCCTCTTAGTTACCTCCTCTAAGTTTAAAATCGTTTCAAACTAAATTATCTGCCCCTAATAGCCGTCACCAAACCCATCTCTATGATTGTAAAATGTAAACAGCGTGAACCACAGCTCACCAGACCATGTGAGGGGGTGGGGGTGGTAGCAATAGAGAGGAAGAGAGGGGACTGTACGGCGCGCTTGCAGCTTGTTTTCTAACGGCTCCCAGAAGAGAATTATATATATATATATATATATATATATATATATATATATATATATATATATATATATATATATATATATATATATATATATATATATATATATATCAGAGGCGGGGGGTGCGGACCGCACCGGGTGACACCATTTAGGGGGGTGACACCAAGGCAAAAGTAGCAAAATATATAGAGAAAAATGATAATTCCAATTAATTAGGTGATTAATTCGAGTGTTAAATAGTCTTTTAAGAGATGCAAATCGAAAGTTTGAGGGGGGGGGGTGCAAATTGAAAGCTTGTCCCCGGAAGGGTCGCTATTAAGTGCCGTACTATATATATATATATATATATATATATATATATATATATATATATATATATATATATAATATATATATATAATATATATATATATAATATATATATATATATATAATGTATATATAGGCTATTAACTATGTTTATCTTTAGTCTGTTAAAAATACAGTTGGGTGTAGCATTGTTTTCTCTATAGTTAGCGCGAAGTCATGGTGTCACCCCTACCCCCTTGTAATAATAGTGGATTCATACTTAAAAGACTATTTAGCTTTAATTAATTATTAATACAAGCATTTTCTTATGTGCATTTTGCCTTTATTTTTGCCTTGGTGTCACCCCCCCCCCCCCTAATTGGTGTCACCCGGTGCAGTCCGCACCCCTCGCCCTGCCCTCGCGAAGCCTCTGACTATACGGTTAGGGTACTACAGGTTGAAGGCGCTTTTTATGGCGCGTAGCCCCATAAGTGTGTTACGCCCCCCCCCCCCTTAATAGTCGGGACCCCTTACGTTTGTGGGCCTCGTTAATGGCGGGGCCCTTAAAAGCTGGTAGGTTCCACTAATTGTTCAGGCCCCATAAATTTATGAGCCCCTTTAACTAGTTGGGGTCCTAACAGCTGACGAGTGACCTAGATGTCTGAGGCCCTATCAGTTTATGGGTTCCCTTAAAGGTTGGGGCCCCTATACGTTGGTGGGTTCCCTTATGGTTGGGGCCCTATAAGTTGGTGGACCCCAAAAATAATATAGGTCCATCGGGACCATCTCAGTGGTTCAAATCCCCTAAGTGATTATGTCCCCGCACGTAGTTAGGGCCCCGAAGTTATCAAATTCTTGAATGGTCGAGTTTTCCTGGTACCTTATAACATAAAAGTGCCAAAAAAAAAACCGATGTAACTCGGATCACTGATCTTCGCTAATTGCGGGTCATCTCGGAATCTCCTACAAGCGGAAGTTTCATAAAACTAATTTGAACATATTTTGACACTTTTCCCGTCATAGCAGGAGTGATGTCCCTTGCCTGTCGTTATAAAACTCGGTTGCATTGGGGGGGGGGGGGGGGGGGGGGGGGGGGGGGGGGGGGCTACGTTTCTCGTGTAGTAGAAATACGTTTGCACATCTTTATTGTCACACGGCTTTGTGTATCAAGTTGTAAAAACTTCCGGTGCATACGTAGGAAGGACATGGAAAATAAAACCCATCCTTTTTTGAAAAATAGATACTCTATCGTTGATTTAAAGAAGAGGCAATGAATTAATTGAAAAAGGGGAGCAAGGTTATACAGTATAAATTTCAACGAAATTTTTTTAAAAGGTTAAAGTCTTTTGAGTTTTAACATAGCCGCTTGTCTAACTTTTGAGGTTTTGAATTACAGAATTTATTCAAGAAAGAAAGCAAAGGGGTTATCCATCAATGACGTCACACTTTTTTGGGACGATTTTTACCTCCCCCCCCCCTCCCCTCCGTCACACATCGTCATAAAAAGCCATAACCCCCTAAAATGACGTCACACATCAGCCTACACCCCCCCCCCCCCCTCAAAAATGCTGTTGAATTTTTTCTTTAAAAAAATCTATATTTTTCCAAAATCTTGTCTGAACTCTGTAAACATGGACTATTTTAATCAATTGTTATTACAATTTATTAAAACCGTTTTCTAAAACGCGAAATTACGGCTAAAAACTCGTTTTCTAACATTGTTTTTTTATAATGCAAAAGTGTGACGTCACAGCATCTGAGGCCCCCCCCCCTTCCCCCCATTCCCACACCGTCACAAAATTACGGACCCCCCATCCCCCTTCAAGTGTGACGTCATTTATGGTTATG
>NW_026733973.1:2500-20325 GCF_028476545.2 Physella acuta | reverse complement strand
CATATTTTTAAGTATCAATAATATACACACAGTACTTTACTGTGAAGTAAAACTATGGCAACTTAACGTGAGATATTAAACGGCTGCGATGCTATTTACAAAAGGGTGTTGTGCAAAAAAAGATTGGGAACCGATGATCTGACAAAAAGTATAAAATGTCGGTATGTACGTAGTTCTTACATAAAATATTTCTCAGTGTTAGGTAAAAACGAATTCCAGTAAATACAACTACTTTACAGCTATGCACTGTGGCGACTTGCCCGCTATTGAAAATGGTAATTGGTTGAGTGCTTGTGAGCGAGACGCCACAGCTAGATGGTGTGTTTTCGAGTGTAATGAAGGATACATCGCTGAGAAGCCAACATTTGTTTTTCTGTTTGTTTGATGGCGTCAAACACAGATGGACAAGTCCTGGGGGCTGTGCCCGAGGTTAGCTTTTACACAGACATGTTGTCTTATTGGTTAGAAAATATATGTGATTTTACACAGTCATGTTGTCTTGTTGTTTTAAATGTCTGTGATTTTACATAGTGATGCTGTCTTATTGGTTTGAAAGTGTATGTGTTTTCGCATAGACATAGTTGTCTCATGGGTTTAAAAATATGTGTGATTTTACATTGTGATGTTGTCTTATTGGTTTGACACATGACATTTCACACATGAAATTTAGGCTTTATACTTGAAGGCTAGAATCGTATGCATACTGAAAGTAATAAATCCTTCAAATACAAACACTTCCCAAATTACTTTTTGTATATATATATATATGTATATATATATATATATATATACATATATATATATATATATATATATGCATCCCGTGCTCCGCCACGGTAAATCGTTTTTTAAATGTACCAACTTGGGAACAGGACAAAACTAAACACAACACAAACGAACGCAAAAAAAAACACAAACGAAAAACAAACACAACACTCTTCACATAAACACAATTTAAATGCAATCATAAAGGCATATTGCTCACAGTCTAGCCCGTAGCGCCAAATCGCGCCCTATCCGGTGATTTGCAACCCCCTCAAACTTTCGATTTGCACCCCTGTCCCCCCCCCCCCCCCCCCGCCCTAAAACTTTCGATTTCCACCACCCCCCTCTCGCAAATTTTTTCCAACCCACTTTGGCGCCCCCTAAGGTTGGCACCCGGGGACATATGCCCCCCCCCCCTCGCTACGCCTCTCCTATAAAACTCCTAGCTTGTCCGCAAACCGAAAGATAGAATAATAATTAGTAAACAGTATAAATAATAGGCAGTATTTAAAATATCCTTGTTTTACCTACAATATTTCACTTTATCCATTCACGCATTTTTTCCCAGTACTTTAAATTTTAAAAATTTACAATAGAGTTTCATAACTAAAACCATTGCGCACCGAAAGAACGTGATGACGCGTCTATAATAGTGCTTAATAGTTGATTAAAAATTATAATTAGTAAACAGTACATTCAGTGAATAAAATAAATAAAAAATAGCCTTTTATCAATCAATGCTAATTATAATATTCCAACAATAATGTACTCTTACACGTCTGCATAATTTGCATTCACATTTTGCTAATTATATTATTCCAACAATTATTCCGTCTTGCAGATTTTGCATTCACATTTTTAGCGTGAGTTCAATTTATTTTTTAAAATACCTCCCTTGGCAAAATTATTAAACAGTTTAATTAGATTTTTCTAACCTACAGCTATTATGTTATTAAAATGTATCCACTTTCTCTAGGAATATTAACGAAAACTATATTTGACATTGATCCTTTTAATATGTTTTAGCAATCTGCGTGTATTTAATATTCTCTTTACGTTATGCAAAATTGTACAAACAGTGGAAATTATAAAATAGCTCTATGCCACTATATAAACAAACCCTACTCTAATACTAATAATAAGACACTGCGGTGCACTGAAAAGCACAGAATGGTGCGTAGTTTACTTTTATAGTCCCAAAATCTATAGCGATGACGGACGGACGGAAGGAAGGAAGGAAGGAAGGAAGGAAGGAAGGAAGGAAGGACAGACACAGCCCGCTTATATAATTACTAGCTGTATCCCGTGCTCCGCCACGGTAAATCATTTTTAAATATACCAACTTTGGAACAGAACAAAACTAAACACAACACAAACGAACAAACGCAAAAAAAAAAAAAAAAAAACAACGAAAAAACGAACACAACACTCATAACATAAACACAATTTAAATGCAATCATAAAGGCATATTGCTCACAGTCTAGCCCGTAGCGCCAAATCGCGCCCTTTCCGAGTCCCGGCGGACGCGTCTGACACAGTGAATGACTACAAAACAGAGGCGTTGCGACCCTTTCCGGCGCCCGGGGACAAACTTTCGATTTGACCCTCCCTCAAACTTACGATTTGCACCCCCTCCCCTCAAAATTTCAATTTCCACCCATCCCCTCAGACTTTCGATTTGCACCACTTTTGTTTGAAATTCCCCCCGCTCAAACTTTTGATTTGCACCCCCTCAAACTTTCGATTTGCACCCTACCCCCCTCCCCCTCCCTAAAACTTTCGATTTCCACCCCCCCCCTAGCTACGCCTCTCCTATAAAACCCCAGCTTGTCCGCAAACCGAAAGATAGAATAATAATAAATAATATACAATAAAAAATAGGCAATATCTATAATATCCGTGTTTACCTACCATATATCACTTTATCAATTCACGCATTTTTTTCCCAGTATTTTAATTTTAAAAATTTACAATTGAGTTTCATAACTAAAACCATTGCGCACCCAATGTCTATAATGGTGCGGAATAGTTGATTAAAAATTATAATTAGTAAACAGTACATTCAGTGAATAAAAAGAAATAAAAGATAGCCTTTTATCAATCAATGTGCTAATAATAATATTCCAACAATAATGTACTCTTACACGTCAGCATAATTTGCATTCACATTTTGCTAATTATATTATTCCAACAATTATTCCGTCTTGCAGATTTTGCATTCACATTTTTAGCGTGAGTTCAATTTATCTTTGAATTACCTCCATTGGCAAAATTACTAAGCAGTTTAATTAGATTTTTCTACCGTACTGTTATTATGTTATAAAAATGTATCCACTTTTTCTGGGAATATTAACGAAAACGATATTTGACATTGATCCTTTTAATATGTTTTAGCAATGTGCGTGTATTTAATATTCTCTTTACGTTATGCAAAATTGTACAAACAGTGGAAATTATAAAATAGCTCTATGCCGCTATATAAACAAACCCTACTCTAATAGTTATAATAAGACACTGCGGTGCACTGAAAAGCACAGCATGGTGCGTAGTTTACTTTTATAGTCCCAAAATCTATAGCGATGACGGACGGACGGACGGACGGACGGAAGGAAGGAAGGACAGACACAGCCCGCTTATATTATAGATTATATTATAGATATTGCACGGGATGCAGCTAGTTTAAAATATCCGTGTTTTACCTACAATATTTCACTTTATCCAATCACGCATTTTTTTTCCAGTACTTTAAATTTTAAAAATTTACAATAGAGTTTCATAACTAAAACCATTGCGCACCTAATGAACGTGATGACGCGTCTATAATAGTGCTGAATAGTTGATTAAAAATTATAAGTGATAAACAGAAGGGCCTACATTCAGTGAATAAAATAAATAAAAGATTGCCTTTTATCAATCCATGCTAATTATAATTTTCTAACAATAATTTCCTCTTACACATCCACATAATTTGCATTCACATTTTGCTAATTATATTATTGCAACACTATTTCCTTCTATGACGAACGTATATTTGCTTTCACATTTTTTATTAGCGTGAGTTTAATGTATTTTTAAATTACCTCCTTTGTCAAAATTAGAAAAGAGTTAAATTCATTTGATTTTTCTAACCTACAGTTATTATGTTAATAAAATGTATCCACTTTTTCTGGGAATATTAAAGAATGTTTACTTTTATGGTTCCAATAGCTATAGCGATGACGGAAGGAAGGAAGGAAGGAAGGAAGGAAGGAAGGAAGGAAGGAAGGAAGGAAGGAAGGAAGGACAGACACAGCCCGCTTATATTATATATATATATATATATATATATATATATATATATATATATATATATATATATATATATATATATATATATATATATATATATATATATACATAGATTAGTAAGTTAGGTGGCATAATTTCATTATAGGAGGAAGTATCGAAAAGGATAGAAGCATGCTTTTTTGACTTTCAATTTTTCAAACCAACCTAAAAATGCTAACGTTAATGTTTCACGCGTTTAACGTACATTAAAATGAGCGTAATTAAATCCTTTATCGATTGATATCATTGTTAACGTAAGACAAAATTTATACGGATAATAAACTTTAAAAAAAAAAAGCTAAAGCTCCTTACAGCCGACAATTTGATAGTTTTGATTATTTCCCTTGGTTTAATTTCTGCAGTAGAAACAATACTTCTCTACGCGCTAAAAAAACGACGCGGCTATATAGACAAAGGTTTCTATTTTTGGCAGACCATGCTTGTTAAAATATTAAGAATATAGATTTAACGTGAACAAGCAGACAATTATCAGCAGTGTTTTAAAGATCATAGATGAACTTAAATAATTTTAGTGCAACATTTAAATTAACTATAGCCAAATAAAATAATGAAATACAAATTACAACTCATTAAAAGTTAGAGAACTAAAACATGTAACCAAGTAAATATGCGGAGCCTATGTTTGTCGCTTATAATTTAGGTCGAGTTTGATTGACTTCTTTCTTAAGAACTCATTGTACAAGAAAGTAAACACTATACCATTTAGGCCAAAAAATTAACTAAATCAATCGAACCATGACGAATATTCGCTACAAGGGGGTGGGGAATTTGGGAGAAAGTAAGAGAAAAGGGGGCGAGTCGAATTTTTAAACAATGTTGGCTAAAGCTGTTTTAAATATTTAGACAGCGTAGCTATTTTTTATTTTAAGAAAAATATTATCTAAAATGATGAAAAGTTTTAAATCGAATTAAGGTGTAAATGTAGTTGTAGATTTAGGTGTAGGGCTTGATGTAGATACAAGTGAGCTTGTAAATGTAGAAAATAGTGAAAACAAAGATGTAATTGATGTTGTTTTTCTAGCTGTAAAGTTGCGAATGTAAGTGTAGGGGTCGATGTATGGATAATACGTAATGCGATAAGTATGCGTGTGGGTGCGGGAAAGTCACGAATTTGTGTGTATTTTTAGCGCAATTTCCATTCTGGAGAATTGCGTTTATTAATTCTGGATGGATGAATGGATGAATGAATGAATGAATGTATGAATGTGTGTCCACAGCTTTAAGTCGTATCTTCTCCTCAACGAAGCAATATCGAGGACTAGTTTCAAAAGTAATTATGTTAAACAAGTTACGGGGATGAACAAAGGCCATAAAAATTCCGGGTTTCTTTCATGGATTTCCCGGAAAAGCCAAAAAAAAAAAAATGCTGTTTTTGGCCCATATCTCGGCAACCAGACCATTTAGCGACTTGAAACATGTACCAATCGATTCCTGCCATAATTTAGAACAATATTGCCGAAGAAAGTTTTCAAAAATATCCTTTCGTTCGGTCACAAATTTTTTTTTGAATTAATTAAAATTTGGACCGAATTAGTAGCATTTTTATCCAACCACGCCACACGCGTCATCACGTTCAATAGCTGCACCATCACGTTCAATGGCTGCGTCATCACGTTCAGTAGCTAGGCGCGCAATGGTTTTTAGTCATGTTACTATATTGTAAATAAAACATGTATTTTAACCAATGGTTTTACTAACCCTGCTCTTGATTTACGCTACGACAGAGCTATTTTTAGATAAGATAAGGAAATTGCGCTTAAATGTCACTAGACTTTTTAATTAACTTGTTTAACTTAACTGTATTAAATTTCCGTGTGTCTATTACATCCTAATATATAAATCCCCACGTTCGCACATCTCTCTCTCTCTCTCTCTCTCTCTGTCCGCAAAATATTTTCGCCGGACATCACGTCAGAATCGGCAGCGATATATGAAGAACTTTTTACGGACTTTTGTTGAAAATAATATGTTAGATGTTTTAAATGTATAACCACAATTTTAGTTAAAGAAGAAAAATAAAAATTAAAGGCGTATTCGAATGTAGAGAAACAGTATTATTTATGCAACCGGAAAAGCATTAATATATGTGAAAAAGAACGCATAAAACTGTGACGTCACTATTGCTTATACATTAACTAATGACGTCATCTGCCGTGTTTAGAATGAAAAGAAATGAACTATTTCATTCAAATTTGATTTAGATCTACGTACACTATGAAATGTATACAATACAATTTTTCCGGCCTAAACTCATAAAATTTATTTTATGTATTTGGATTCTAGATCTAGAGATTCTAGATCTAGACTAAATCTAAATCTAAATCCACGCAATAACTAGATCTAGACGTAGACGCTAAGATTTAGATTTAGACTCTAACTTCTCTAAAATCAATTCCAAAAAAAAATTTCTATATTAGGACTAAACTATTTCAAGACTTATTTATTTTATACAAAATCTTTGTTATGAACTGGCTAATTTGGGATAAAAAATTAATTAAGTTAAGATTTTAAAATACGTGTTTCATTCTCCGTATTTTATAAGGTGCCTAAATAGCGGAGATGTTAGTGTACATTAAACCACGCAGGTGGTGCGGGTTCGAGACACAGCAAGTCAACTTGGTTAATGTATTCTTTTTTATTATGCTCGGGCTAAACTTAAAAAAAAATTCTTTTAGGAATCTAGCTCTAGATCTAGATTGTCGGGTGTCCGATAGGGCACTTCCCGGCGCCGCAGGCGCTTCAAATTTGGCATGATCTTGCCTTGGTGCCACAGAACACGGGGGCCGGTTGGCCGAAAAGTCTACGATGTGGGGGTCAAAACTGACCTCGACTGACCGGTACCTTATATGAGCTATAAATCGAAAAAAAATGTCCACGGAGGAACCTCTTCATAACTCTTGAGGTCGTAGACCGACCTTCGGGCGAATTAATTAAGCATTCAAATTCTCAATGTTTTCGAAAGCCTAAGCGAAGCTGGGCAGCATGCCTAGTATAGTAATAAACCGGGAGTGATCTCCCCTAAACTTTCTGGAATATTCTTATATAAAACAACAGGGGAAGGGAACTAGGGCTATAGACATGATTTCTAATCCATTTTAAATACTAAAAGTTTCAAAAATAGAATAAAATCTCGTAGACAAAAGAATTGCACACCAAGTGAACGCCAAATAAAAAAAGTGCATACTAGTGCGCAATATTATTAGTACTTAAAAATGTACATTAGTTTTTACTTTCTCGTATATATAGGAAGTATAAAGAAAGTATTGTAATCGTGCAAAAAAAAATCGAGATTTTTACAAATCTCGAAGTTTTACACCTCACTGATACGGAAAAAAATAATTTTGCAATCTGTCCGTATGTCTGTGTGTCTGTGTGTGTGTGTGTGTCCGTGTGTCTGTGTGTAAACACGATAACTTGAGCACCGTTACAGCTAGGTTGATGAAATTTCATATATAAGTATTTTATCAAAGTCGTAGATAAGTGTCAACTTTAGAGCGATTTCCGATAACCGGAAGTGGTACTTTTTCTACTTTGAGTAATTTCCGTAGACCGGAAGTACTAATTTACGCTATTTCCGATTTCTCAAAAAATGCATATAAATTTATAAAGTACTCATAATATTGCGCACTATTATGCATATTTTATTAGGCGTTCACTTGGTGTGCAATTCTTTTTTTTTACAAGATTCCATTCTATTATAAAAAGTTTAAGTATTTAAAAATGGATTACAAATATTGTCTATGTCTTGAGTTGCCATCCCTTGTAGTTTTATATTAGAATTGTCGAGAAAGTTTAGGGGAGATCACTCCCGGTTTATTTGAGAAATCGGAAGTAGCGTAAATTGCTACTTGCGGTCAACGGAAATTACTCAAAATTTAACAGAAGGTAGAAAATTAGATCTTTTACTCACATGTGAAACTTCATTTATCTATCTGAAATAGTACTCAAGTTATAGGCTTTTGAAAAATTCAAAGTAGAAAAAGTGCCACTCCCGGTTATCGAAAATCGCTCAAAAGTGCTACCACTTATCACAAAAATGGAAGAAATAGCCAAGTAGTATGCCCCATGTGTCTTGAACACGAACGGAAAAGATGATGAGTCCGAATAATATCCATTTAAGTCCTAAGAGCGCTAACATTAATCACAGCAATAATATAAATGACCAAGAAAAGTATTCGTAAAACAGGGCACAACATATACAGTCGCGTGTTTTAATATTGCGTTAGTATTGGTCACTATAAAATAACCAATCTTTAAACTGAAAGCACCAATGGTGATATTCAAAACCAATCAATGGTTAGTTTTTTCATGATATGGGAGGAGCTACCAAATTCTTTCTGCCTGACATTGTAGAAATAGTTTATCCGATCGCAAAAATAGCCCGCGTAATACCTACTTAACACAAGCCCATTCGGTCGCCTTTCATCTCCGTACCTTTTAGATAATACCCCGCCCATTTATAGCACAGAGGGCATCCTTTCAGAAATTTCGCTAGACGCCTGTATCTGACATTACATAACATTCGTCTGATACGCTTCGCTAGGTTACACGCTTGGTTTTTGAATCTTGAGTTCAAGGACAGATCCCCTCCCCCGGCACTTTGCAGAGAGTTTGTTATTTAAGTTGGCCACATCCCCTCCACCTCGGCCCAAAGTTCCTCCTTTATTAAACACATATCGGGGAGTGGTGATTGTAGGAAAAATTTCACGGGAAAAAAACCACAGAAAACATAAAACATAAAAAATGTCACAGGAAAAAAATGTCACAAATAAATATGTGCAGTGAATTTAATACTTGTATGTATTATATATTCAGAAAGTGCAAATCAACTCACAATTATTTAACTTATTAAATGTGCGTAGGCTGCATACATAAAGTGGTATTAATAACACGTATATATTATCTGTTTGAAGTATGTAAGTTTTATTACCTCTATACATGTAATATTCATCAGATTTTTATAAAAACCCTCATCAGAATGCCTCTTCCAACTCTATACATATAATATTTATTACATTTTAATAGAATGTTCCAACCTTCTTGTTTTTCATTGTGTTATATAAATTTAAATTAAAAACTTTAAATTTGCGCATTAAGACGAAGTTAATGTGATTTGGTGCCCTCAACTCATTGCAACAAAAGGTCAACCACCTGTATTTATATATATATATATATATATATATATATATATATATATATATATATATATATATATATATATATATATATATAATACATTTGTTTAGCTCTATATATTTTCAACATTAAACAAAAAAAGTACAACATTCTTTAAATAGCGTGTGTAGGAAATCATTTATTTAAAATACATTATAATAAGGCATCTCTGCATGATTCTGTATGTTTTTAAATTGACCACTTGTGTTTATCTTTCAGCTTTACAAAAGTCCATCGCACCGCCAATGGTTTTAGGAGGTGATTCGTTTGTTGTTTTATGTGATTCAGACATCGCCGGGGCAGCTGATAATGCAAAAGGACTACACAGCCTTAGATTAACATCGTATTCTATGAATGAATTAAAAACGCTCTTCAGATATGTAATTGGCGATGAAACGTACTCATATTCGGTTAGTTTTTGATTTCTTAAAAACTCAAGCTAGTTTCTTCACGTCAATGTCATCTTACTAATATATATATATATATATATATATATATATATATATATATATATATATATATATATATATATATATATATATATATATATATATATATATATATATAACTATATATATATATATATATATATATATATTGGTATGCTTAATATTTTGTATTTCTTCAAATACAAATATTTGCAGATTTAAACATATATTTAGCCATGTTTGGCACTTTAAAAAAGAGTAATACACATGAGAAAAAAAAAATTGGACTGAATACATAATCTGTTGTTTTTAAATCTGGTCCATTTTCAAATGCCTGACACGTATGTTAAATCTTGTTAAAAATCTAGTGCTTTCAAAATAATTTTAAAAAATAAATACTTCAATTTATGCGTTATCACAAATAAGACCAGGAGCACCCTACACTAGGGACACAGTGGGCCTCTACGTTAGATGATTTAAACCGAACCAGGGGTAGCATCCGGCTACCTAAGGTAGTGTAACCAGTAACCTCCGCGACGTCTGTAGGCGGTCGCCAAAAGGTATTCAACCTCCCTATTATGGAGGATAATTAACGTACACTCAATGCTTTCATACAGCACGCCCAAGGGCGTCTGAGTGGTAGTGTGGACAAACCCGCGACCCAGCAACAAAGATTCGAAAAAAAAAATAGCAGTGGCGATTTTTACATTTCAACTATCTCATTTTTAGCAAGCAAAGTCACACGAATAAAAATACATGAAACCCTTAAAAATTGTTTCGGTACCCTGGTATGTGGTCCTAGATAACTAAATAGCAACAACGCGGACAGGTACGCTAGTTACGTATATATATTCTTCAACATTCCACGGTGATTGGGAAGACATTTTTTTATATTTGTGATGGAATTCTTAAATCTGATTATTTGCTCATTGTAATGCTATTCATTTATTATTAACTAAAATTATAGATATGCTCATTGGGTCTGTAACTTGGCCATCGTAAGTATAGAACATGCAGGAGCAGCTAAAATGAATCTCGAGAAATTTATTAATCATCTTGCAAAGTTAAAAGCATGAGAAAAAGACAGATCTAGCTCAATCAAGAGCAATTTTTAAAAAAAAGTGTGTTTGATTGGTTGCATCACAAGGTCGGTCCCTACTGTTTACTAAAGGTGTCACACCATCGCAGATTAAAATTTAAAAAAAAAAACAATTTCGGACAAATATATAAGCAAACTCCGACAGTTGTAAAATACTGAAGCGAATGAAAAGGTTGATTAATGCATGCAGAAGATGGTGACATAAATATGCATTAATCTACTTGTACTGGTAAGGTTTAAAAATTGTGTGATATATATATATATATATATATATATATATATATATATATATATATATATATATATATATATATATATATATATATATATATATATATATATATATATATATATATATGTCTATCGGCCTTTATAGGCCTATAATTTAAATACATGCCACAAACGCATACATGTATGTTTATAAGCTTTAATCACTGCAGGCGTAATAAAAACTATGTTTATATTAGTTGGTATTATTGAACATTTGTAGGCTACTTAAAAGACCACTTAACTTTAATTAATTATTAATTTAACTGGCAGACAAGCATTGTCTGTAAATTTCGCAATATTTTGTCTTGATGTTACCCCTTATTACCCGGTGCGGCCACGCCCTTCTCTACCCATAATTGCTACGCCTCTGTGCAGAGGTTACAGTTATTTAACCTATTACAGTCAGGTGTTTCCGTTTAACACATTTATATAACAATTTGTAAAAGAAATCAGTTTTTTTTTTATATTTCGTTATACAAAACCAAAACAAAACTGTCCTTTTGTTTCGTTTTCAGGACTCCGATAAGATATTTGACATTAAAGAGTTTCAAGATTCTGGCAATTGGGGCGATAAAATGAATGAAAATGGTTTTTTCGATAAAAACAAGTATAAATTACAATTTAGAGTACAGAGAATCGACACCTCGGATAACCATGAATTTTGTTGTACAGTGGAATTTTTTAATTCCCAGGCAATCCACGAAATTACTAGAAGATGTGAAAATGTTAATGGTAAGTCAAGGCTAATTCATAAACACAAATAAAGAGAATGTGTAGTCATTTGAATGTTTAAGATTAACCTTCCATGTACCATTTTAGAAAAAAATACAGTGGCACATATGCAGTGGAAATTCAACACGATATTATTTGACTGGATATACATACATGATATGAATTTACCTTTGCAACCTTTCTATCCCTGCTTTATCTCTCTCTAACTCTCTCTCTCTCTCTCACTCTCGCTCTCACTCACTATATATATATATATATATATATATATATATATATATATATATATATATATATATACAGTGAAAAACACTTGCCCAAATGTCTTTTTACCGAGGGCAGTTATTTTCGAAAAGTCCTACAATCCATGTAACCGACACTCGCCCGAATGCAACAAATGCATAGATGTACATTTCCCGAACGGGACAAATAATAATTATTGATAATGTTAATATAATAGATTACCTAATTTTCTTTCACATCAAATATATATATATATATATATATATATATATATATATATATATACATACATACATACATATACAGAGAGAGAGAGATATAGATATGTGTGTGTGTGTGTTATTTCAATGTTGTTTAAGCTTGAAACATATATTATCGTTTTTTTCCTTGTTATCATCTGTACCAACAGTTGGTCAGAAAGCCATCCTTCATCCCAGTTTGGCCATGCCAGGAGAATCTGTTTCGGTATTCTGTGACGCTGACCTAGCCAGGATTCCCGTAGAAGTGTCTGATTTAGAATCTATCAAGTTAACGTGGAAAAGCGATGAATCAAACGAAACGTGCCTTTACGCCATTTCAAGAGACCCTGAAAATGATACAGTAATGTATTTATGTTTTATGCTGGCTTATGTATTGCATTGTAAAAAAAATATATAACTTGAACTATATGCTTTCTTCTTTACTCTTAAGTATTTAAATATCCATTTTGTGTAGTAAGCATTCTGTTTCCTCGAATTTTGTATTTAAATCATTATAAATTATTAATTCTGAGTCGAAATAGCTCAGTGGTGTTAGTTAGTGTGTGCATATCAACAGCTAAAAGGGGTCGGCGTGGTCGAGTCGGTAAAGCTCATGGTTGCTAAAGCAGGCTGAAATCGGAGTCAATGGCCTCAATGGCGCATAACCAATTGACAAGTAACGCTTAATTGTGTTGGAGGCGTGGTCGAGTCGGCAAAAAGCTCATGGTTGATAAATTAGAACAAAGTCTCGAGTTCAAACCCACTGGCAGATAAATCTCGATCCCCTTTAACACTAATAATTAAGAACGAAGAAGAAGAAGAAGAGAAGAACAGCCAAAATAACACTGTTTTAGGTATTTTACCCTAAGTCTGGTCATTATTTTACCTCTGTCATGGGTTTCGAACCTAAGAGGTTGTTTTTTTGTTTATAATATTTCTACACAGAAAGAGCACTGAAGGAAATCTCAAAGCACCAAAAAGGGATTTAAAGCATAGCTAATTTCGACATTTGGTTTAATAATTTATGTATCTATTATTCAGAGAAACCACTACACTATTATTATGTCTTTAAATGAGATTTGTTGTCAAAGTTTTATTCTCCATTGAGGAATACCCACATCAATTTGACACATACACAATGGACGTGCTCCAGCCACTATCACTTACCGCATCGCCTGTGTTCTGTTAGCCTGTAATAACATTACGTTATTTATTTATTGTTATGTTAACATTTTTTTTTAAATTTCTCAACCTCTAGAACATGTTAACTCAGATAAACAAGCGTAGTGGAAAACACACGTGGATATATATAAAAAGTGACCTACAACTAGCATCAAACATCGCTACAATAGACCGGTCTGCTTACATAGGGATCAATATCAGTGAGTTTCAACTCTCAGACTCTGGCTGGTTTTGTTGTGGTGCGGCCTACATCACGGATCTTAATATGAAGAGGTACAACCAAGGATGTCATTATTTATCAGGTAAATTTTATAAGTGTTTCTTCTTCTTCGTTCTTAACTTTTAGTGTTGGAAGAGATTCCCTCCAACACATTCAAGTATACGTGTCAAATGGTTATGCGCCATTGAGGTCATTCACTCCGATGTCAGCCTGCTTTTCGTTTTTGGATTTGCTTCAAGGCAGCAGTTGTTTGATTTTAGAGTGTTATCTCCTAGCAGAGTGGCCGTCCCCAGCTAATGAGCCTCATCTGCCCGAGTAAAAGTGTTCAACTTCCGATTATTGTCAAACACATGTCTAACCTTGTTTTAATATTACACCACTTCTTATGAAATCTAGACTCCATGTCATCAAATTTAGACAAACACACGTCTACTTATTTTAACATTAAACATCATATTTTATTAAATCTAGACAAACTCGGGTCTACCTTAATTTAAATTTAGCATAACACTATGAATTCATCAGCCACAAATACAATAGCACACAAAAAGGCACAGTTACAAAAATAAATAGAGTTTCAATTATAAGGTTCAATTGCTTCTACAGGCTTGAAAAGTCCTGTATTCAAACTAATTTTGTTTAAGAAATGTTAAAAAAGCGATCAAAATATAGTCACATTTTGAAAACTTAAAACTGTTTGGAAACCATCGATTACACTCATTTTCATATTTTTAGTATTGAATATAAGCCGATGAAGAGTAGTTGAGAATCATCTTATCAATTCAAATATTTTTTAAAAAAAACGAGTATAGAACCATGCCGGGTTTCTGAAAATGCATCCACCTATCTTAAAGTTATAGACTATTGAAAACAGAGGTCGCCGTGGTCGAGTCGATAAAGCTCATGGTTGCTAAACCGAAAAGTCTCGAGTTCGAACCCTCGGGCAGATGAGACTCGACAGCTATGGATAAAGGCTATTGAAGCAAATCCAAAAAGAAGTCGGAGTCAATGGTCTCAATGGCGCATAACAAGTTGACACGTATCCTTCATTGTAATGGAGGCGTGGTCGAGTTGGCTAAAGCTCATGGTTGATAAATTCGAAAAAGTCTCGAGTTCGATCCTTGTGGTAGATAAGGCTCGAGCCCTTCCAACACAAAAAATTAAGAACGAAGAAGAAGGAGAAAAACCGGCGTTTGATTATGTACCACTTCCGCTTACCGAGAATAGGCAAGAACTTGATTTAAAAAATACACAACCATTCGAGATATTACTTACAAAAGGGATTTCTGCTAACCAAATTAAACGAATAAATTACAAAAGTAAGATTGTCCGGATCCTAAAAGATGTAAAACGTCAAAAAACCGTTAGTAAAATCTCCATTTAGACTTTTTGTTACATCAATTATACTCGTATACGAGACGGTAAGGAGATGTTACTTATTCAGCACAATCATCATATTCCGCAATATTGTTTGTACAGAAAATATTGTCGTGGATCCTGAAGGTTGAGAAGTTTGATATTTCAACAAAATCGCATTGTACTTTGTGCACAATTATAATGCTACCTCTATTCTTTGGGTCTTGAGAATACCACTTTTTTGGTTAACTTTGCATACATAGGCAGGTTTGGTAAAAACTACATGTGTTAAGCGTGACACTTTAAAAAAAAAATGTTTTTGTTTTCTCTTTCAGATAATGGGACCACACATAGACTGCCGCCTTCTAAAAACTATACTGTTTCAGAGTATGTGGGGTTTGGTTTATTATTGTGTATTTTGGCGTGGGCCTATCATTACCTTCTTTAACAGTAAGTTTTTTTAATATTATTTTATGGCAAAAGACTTTTCTTTTATTAAATATTTTGATAATACAATAAATCTATACCAGTTACTGTATTGTTTTACTGTATACAAGCATATATTAAAAATGAATTACAGTTTAAAATATATTAATCGTTTTATAATGCACTTGCAGAATATACACGTATAGAATGTAGGGATACTACTATTTACTAATCTCTTTTTAAAAGAGATGTGGTGGTAGAGTGGTAGAGCACTCAATTACTGTCCCGAATGTCAATGTTCAATTAGTGAAAATACTAAAACTTCAAATAGATCCACTTTTTTATAATGATCTTCTCGAATACCTTTAAGACTATTCTCTCTCGTGTATATTAGATATTTTACTTATCTATGAAAATTCATCTATCTATTAGAAACAGTAGGCCTACGCAAGTTGTAGGCTTTTGAGAAACCGAAAGTAGAATAAGTTTCACTTACTTTGTAAGGGTTGTCGATCAACCTCTTAATTTACATTGTCTTTCCTTTATCACGGACTCCCAAATCCACTATTTTTCTTTCTTTCATTTTCTGATTTTTTTTTTTAAATGTGCGTTGATTTTAGAAATGTTTCACCCTCCTGTAATGGGTAACGATGTTTCTTACTAGATTTGAGCTCCTATCCAAGATTGATAACGCTAACAATTTTCTCGAAAGAACACACCATGTTGAACCCTAAGCTTGTACCTCTGGATAACAGCTAGTATCTACGCAGACTGAAGCACGAAGCAAGCAAAATCCGCAATTCCTCGGAATTCTTAAAATGGAAATAAAATGACAAACTAAATTTTTCTAAAGAAAATTGGCTGAAAAAAAAAAGTTTTCATGAATGTATCTAAAAATGATCTAGTACTTTAATAAATGTATATAAGTTGAAGGAACATAACATTTGTGAATGTAAACAGAACTTTTTTTTAAAATAATGAATTTTGTTTATTGAAATACGAAAACAAATTTTTAATTACTTTTTACTAACTCAATTGAATCGTTCAATACTTGTTTATGATTTCATTAATTATTTATTTAACAAAGACATCTCCTTTGAAGTAACTAATTTACAATTTGTATTAGATCTTTTCTTTTTTATAGTTACTGGTAGGTATCGCAATGTTATGTATTAATAATTGCTCTTCATTAGTGCAAGATGTATTTGTATTTCTGTTGGTCTGTTAAAAAATTATTTTGATAAATAAAAATGAAAGATGTATTTTTTTAATTATATATTAACAGATATACTATTAAGGTAAAATCTAAAATATTTATATTACACCATAAGTAATAGATCCTTGTGCTTTTCGATTGTTTATACTTGTACACCTAATTCCTATCTAAAATTTACACAAATAAAAAAATAAAACAATTTGTTTTTGTTATTTACTCTCTTGTTATTTACTCTCTTATTGTTCAGATTTTCAAAGCAATGTTTTTGTTAATAATATTGTTAAGTTTGTTTAATAAAATATTTACCTATTTATAATTATTCAAACACAAACAGACGAAAACTAGGTGATTCTCTTGTCTTTCCGATAAAAAAATAAGTTTTATATATTTCATTACAACACGTAGTTTGACGGTGATATTGATAATGTCATTATTGCCAATAAACAATAACAATGACAGAAGATGTTTATTGATTCTTTGTATTTTATGTATAGCAACATTTATTAATTGAAATTACCCAAAGTTTCCTTTTAACTTCTATTTCTGAATATTTTTCAAACAGATTTTATTCAAATCAAAATAGATTAATGACTTATGAGAAGTAACTTCGCTTTGTTGAATGGTGAAAAAAAAATTCGCTGTTATCCTCCCTACAATCCTTCAACATCCCTTGGTTGTTCTTCCCTGTAACGATGCTTAACTTTACACATATCTTTAAAAACACAAGCAATAGACTAGTAAAGTAGACAATCTTAAATCATCTTATTTCAAAAATTTAAAAACGTACTATGGGGTCATCCATAAATGACATCACGCTTTTTTTGAAGATTTTTACTTCCCCCCCTCCCCTCCGTCTCACGTAGTCACAAAAAGCCAGACCCCCCCCCCCTAAAATGACGTCACACTTCAGCCTACAACCCTTTCTCAAAATTGCAGTTGATTTTTTTTAAAAACATCAGATATGTTTCCAAAATCTTGTCTGATCTCTGTCTATATAGATTATTTTTATCAACTCATATTACAATTTATTAAAACAGTTTTTTTAAAACGCGAAATAACGTCTAAAATTCATTTTTAACATTGTTTTTTTATAATGCAAAAGTGTGAAGTCACACCATCTAACCCCCC
>NW_026733972.1:35000-37500 GCF_028476545.2 Physella acuta | reverse complement strand
CCCGCGTTCCCCACCCCAGGGGGCATGCGAATCACCCGCCAGGGGCGTTCTGGGACCGAGGGCGCCGCTCCGGCACAAGGGGGAGCCAAAACGCCCCGAGTTCCCCCGCGGCCACCTCGACACCTGGGCGGGCGGCGAGGGGTGTCCTGCGATCGGGGTGGGGAGCTCTACCAGAATCACCCGCCAAACTTCACCGGGGGCGTCTCCCGGCGCCCCTGCGCTCGGGTGACGAACAGCGCCCCGGGCTATCCCGGGCGCCCTATGGCGTCCACCTTCGATCGGAAGGGTGATCTCGACTCGGGCTGAGGCGGGCCACAACAATCCGCGGTCACATCGGAGCCGTCCAGGCTAACGAGGCCCCGGCTCACGGGTAACCCATGGGGCTGGACCGGGAGTCCGCCGTTAAAGAAGAAAGAAATGTAGTGCAAACCAGAACCAGTTTTTTTTATTTATTTTATAACTCGACTAATAATCGTCACAAAATTATAAACTTGGTACCTACGGATAGCCCTGGGCCCAACCTAATACAGGATGTCCATAACTATGCGCTAATTAAATAATTAATGGGTATTAAGGTCGGTCTTAGTAAATTGCTATATAAAGTCTAAGACCAGAACCAGTATTTTAAATTTATTTTATAACTCGGCTCCTAATTGTCACAAAATTTAAAAATTGGTACCTATGGATAGCCCTCGGCCCTACCTAATACACCGTGTCCATAACAATGTGGTAATTAAATATTTACTGGGCGTTAGGGTCGGTCTTAGTAAATTGCTATATAAAGTCTATATAAAATTTTACGAATTTAAAAAAAAAATTCCTACCGTCAAAAATAGCGACGCCTAGACCACCACACCTGTTCTGACGTTAAATCCTACTTGCACACACGTGTGGGAATAGATTAGATATCATCTAGAGATAGAATTCCTAATTATTTAATTAAAATAGAGACTCTAGATTTAATAGTTGTGTCATAGTTACATTAAGTCGAATTAGCGAAGCGGAGGCGGGAACTAGATTCTAGATCTAACACTTCGATTGCGATGAAAAAAAAATAGCTTTATTTTAAGGCCGACAAGGCAAATACGGTTTAATTAATATTAAAGAAATAAGTCCGAACACCTACCTTAAGCGAATCATCTACACAACACATGACTAGAAATAATACACGTCCACACGAAGAGCGATTGAAACGGTGACTGCAACGGTGAAAACTTGTACGACGGAAACATGGCGCCTAGGTTATGCCTACTTCCGGTCTGATGAAAATTTTTAATTCATTTTAAATTTTGCGCTCTATTTCGTCCGCGCTTGTCCACTTAAACTCTACAGAAAAGATAGTCTATATAAAAATAATTCCTAGAAGACAATTTTATGAGAGATCACCCACATTTATTTACCCTGCCTGTCTACCTTAGGGTTAGAGTTTGAATTTTTCTAGATTCAAGCCAAATATGCCGTGTCGATTAAACGACGACGTACATAACAGAGCGAAGACAATGAATGGTTCCTTAATTAACTATAATTACGGTCCTAATACAACTACAATTCACCATAGTACTAATATGTATGTGTATTGTTGTTTTGGGAGTTCTGTCATTACATTTTAAATTATAAAAAAAACGGGTTTACGATACACTTCATTACGCCGCCGATCGTGGTTTTAGATTTAAATTTGGTCGGATTCGGTTTATTATTAATTTATATAATACTTTATACATACTTTAATTCATTAAATACATTTATCTATGTATTTATTTCATTAGTTAAGTATTTGTTTAACTAAAAATTATCAATTTAAGGCATAACAATTACAGAAAACGATTGTATTTGAGATAAGTCTTATCGAACCATTTAGTAGCTGGGTCGGTTTATTATTAATTTATCTAATACTTTATACATACTTTCACTCATTAATTACATGTATATATGCATTCATTAAATCATTTAAGTATTTATTTCATCAAAAAGTATCGATTGAAGGCATAACACTGATAGAAAACGATTGTATTTGAGATAAGTCTTATCGAACCATTTAGTAGCTGGTTCGCGGGTCGGTTTTATTCCTTAACTCTAGATTTAAGTCTATCGTGTTTAATTTCAATTTAATTTATCACAACTTTTAGATTTTGTACTAGATTAAGCTACATTGAAGCTTATTTTTCACTATTTAATCAATAGAGGATATTATATAATATTTTTAAGTCTAATATTACGCAGCCGTTTGTTAAATCTAGTTTTACAACGACGACTCGCGCGATTTCGGTTTGGTTTTAAAACTTAAGTTCATTGATTCTTAAAATATATATTCCAGTTAGAATAGAACTGAATACGTACCACATGATGTATACACACGTTTGGGTTATTTATTTATTTTAAATTTAGTTTATTATGACCGATCGTAATTAACTTTGGCGATACCGGGCTGATATGTCTTATCGACCGGAAAACTACTGTCCCTTCGGTCGACTAGTTGGTCTTAGACGGCATTACCGAGGTT
>NW_026733972.1:25000-27500 GCF_028476545.2 Physella acuta | reverse complement strand
CTCTAGAATTGCCACAGTTATCCAAGTAGGATCGTGTCATCTAAGGAACCTCGACTGATTTAATGAGCCATTCGCGGTTTCACCATGGGACAGTGTGAACTTAGACATGCATGGCTTAATCTTTGAGACAAGCATATGACTACTGGCAGGATCAACCAGATAGCTATCGTTTGCGAGACGTTTTTCCACAACACATCGCGGGACGGGAGACAACGCTCTAGCGAGAGAACGGATCCCGGCATTCCCGGATTTTTTCACATCGGACCGCTCACATTTCCCCCTTCACCGTAAACACGGCGTCGCCGGGAAATCTCTCGATTTGCATCGAGCCGACTGCGTTTTGCAGACCCGTCGCCCGTTCCGAGGGCTGGGCCAGTGCGAGACTTTTATCGAGCCACCAATACTGCTTGGTTGCGTTAGCACTGCGCGTCGCCGCTGGCTTCACGCTACGGACACGTACTTTTACCTTCACTGGCGCGACCTGCGCGCCGAGCCCGCATTTTACCGGGAAGCTAGTCGGGAGACTGAGCCACGCACGGTCAGATCGGGCACATGTCGCTGGCTGCGAGGGAGCGCGGATCCTAGCGTCACATAGAGGCTTCACCGACACTCACCTCCACAATAGTAGATACAGACCGTTTTAACCGCCGTATTTCTGCCCATACCTCTAGTGTTAAACCGAAAAATCGGGTACATAGTCTCGGGGAGGACCGGGGTGCCGCCCCATGAGGGGAGCCCGCACGGAGGGCGCCGGGGGTGCCGCGACCCGGGGGGCGGCGCGGGGGTGTCGGGGCGCATCTACGGGGCTCACTCGCGCGGGCGCCACACTTCCGGGGGGCGCCCCAGGTGGGGTGCCAACTTTGGCGCCCCCGACTAAGGGGCCGCCCCCACTGCGGTTACACGCTTTACGACCACCCACCCGCGTTCCCCACCCCAGGGGGCATGCGAATCACCCGCCAGGGGCGTTCTGGGACCGAGGGCGCCGCTCCGGCACAAGGGGGAGCCAAAACGCCCCGAGTTCCCCCGCGGCCACCTCGACACCTGGGCGGGCGGCGAGGGGTGTCCTGCGATCGGGGTGGGGAGCTCTACCAGAATCACCCGCCAAACTTCACCGGGGGCGTCTCCCGGCGCCCCTGCGCTCGGGTGACGAACAGCGCCCCGGGCTATCCCGGGCGCCCTATGGCGTCCACCTTCGATCGGAAGGGTGATCTCGACTCGGGCTGAGGCGGGCCACAACAATCCGCGGTCACATCGGAGCCGTCCAGGCTAACGAGGCCCCGGCTCACGGGTAACCCATGGGGCTGGACCGGGAGTCCGCCGTTAAAGAAGAAAGAAATGTAGTGCAAACCAGAACCAGTTTTTTTTATTTATTTTATAACTCGACTAATAATCGTCACAAAATTATAAACTTGGTACCTACGGATAGCCCTGGGCCCAACCTAATACAGGATGTCCATAACTATGCGCTAATTAAATAATTAATGGGTATTAAGGTCGGTCTTAGTAAATTGCTATATAAAGTCTAAGACCAGAACCAGTATTTTAAATTTATTTTATAACTCGGCTCCTAATTGTCACAAAATTTAAAAATTGGTACCTATGGATAGCCCTCGGCCCTACCTAATACACCGTGTCCATAACAATGTGGTAATTAAATATTTACTGGGCGTTAGGGTCGGTCTTAGTAAATTGCTATATAAAGTCTATATAAAATTTTACGAATTTAAAAAAAAAATTCCTACCGTCAAAAATAGCGACGCCTAGACCACCACACCTGTTCTGACGTTAAATCCTACTTGCACACACGTGTGGGAATAGATTAGATATCATCTAGAGATAGAATTCCTAATTATTTAATTAAAATAGAGACTCTAGATTTAATAGTTGTGTCATAGTTACATTAAGTCGAATTAGCGAAGCGGAGGCGGGAACTAGATTCTAGATCTAACACTTCGATTGCGATGAAAAAAAAATAGCTTTATTTTAAGGCCGACAAGGCAAATACGGTTTAATTAATATTAAAGAAATAAGTCCGAACACCTACCTTAAGCGAATCATCTACACAACACATGACTAGAAATAATACACGTCCACACGAAGAGCGATTGAAACGGTGACTGCAACGGTGAAAACTTGTACGACGGAAACATGGCGCCTAGGTTATGCCTACTTCCGGTCTGATGAAAATTTTTAATTCATTTTAAATTTTGCGCTCTATTTCGTCCGCGCTTGTCCACTTAAACTCTACAGAAAAGATAGTCTATATAAAAATAATTCCTAGAAGACAATTTTATGAGAGATCACCCACATTTATTTACCCTGCCTGTCTACCTTAGGGTTAGAGTTTGAATTTTTCTAGATTCAAGCCAAATATGCCGTGTCGATTAAACGACGACGTACATAACAGAGCGAAGACAATGAATGGTTCCTTAATTAACTATAATTACGGTCCTAATACAACTACAATTCACCATAGTACTAATATGTATGTGTATTGTTG
>NW_026733972.1:12500-15000 GCF_028476545.2 Physella acuta | reverse complement strand
TTAAAAATTGGTACCTATGGATAGCCCTCGGCCCTACCTAATACACCGTGTCCATAACAATGTGGTAATTAAATATTTACTGGGCGTTAGGGTCGGTCTTAGTAAATTGCTATATAAAGTCTATATAAAATTTTACGAATTTAAAAAAAAAATTCCTACCGTCAAAAATAGCGACGCCTAGACCACCACACCTGTTCTGACGTTAAATCCTACTTGCACACACGTGTGGGAATAGATTAGATATCATCTAGAGATAGAATTCCTAATTATTTAATTAAAATAGAGACTCTAGATTTAATAGTTGTGTCATAGTTACATTAAGTCGAATTAGCGAAGCGGAGGCGGGAACTAGATTCTAGATCTAACACTTCGATTGCGATGAAAAAAAAATAGCTTTATTTTAAGGCCGACAAGGCAAATACGGTTTAATTAATATTAAAGAAATAAGTCCGAACACCTACCTTAAGCGAATCATCTACACAACACATGACTAGAAATAATACACGTCCACACGAAGAGCGATTGAAACGGTGACTGCAACGGTGTGAAAACTTGTACGACGGAAACATGGCGCCTAGGTTATGCCTACTTCCGGTCTGATGAAAATTTTTAATTCATTTTAAATTTTGCGCTCTATTTCGTCCGCGCTTGTCCACTTAAACTCTACAGAAAAGATAGTCTATATAAAAATAATTCCTAGAAGACAATTTTATGAGAGATCACCCACATTTATTTACCCTGCCTGTCTACCTTAGGGTTAGAGTTTGAATTTTTCTAGATTCAAGCCAAATATGCCGTGTCGATTAAACGACGACGTACATAACAGAGCGAAGACAATGAATGGTTCCTTAATTAACTATAATTACGGTCCTAATACAACTACAATTCACCATAGTACTAATATGTATGTGTATTGTTGTTTTGGGAGTTCTGTCATTACATTTTAAATTATAAAAAAAACGGGTTTACGATACACTTCATTACGCCGCCGATCGTGGTTTTAGATTTAAATTTGGTCGGATTCGGTTTATTATTAATTTATATAATACTTTATACATACTTTAATTCATTAAATACATTTATCTATGTATTTATTTCATTAGTTAAGTATTTGTTTAACTAAAAATTATCAATTTAAGGCATAACAATTACAGAAAACGATTGTATTTGAGATAAGTCTTATCGAACCATTTAGTAGCTGGGTCGGTTTATTATTAATTTATCTAATACTTTATACATACTTTCACTCATTAATTACATGTATATATGCATTCATTAAATCATTTAAGTATTTATTTCATCAAAAAGTATCGATTGAAGGCATAACACTGATAGAAAACGATTGTATTTGAGATAAGTCTTATCGAACCATTTAGTAGCTGGTTCGCGGGTCGGTTTTATTCCTTAACTCTAGATTTAAGTCTATCGTGTTTAATTTCAATTTAATTTATCACAACTTTTAGATTTTGTACTAGATTAAGCTACATTGAAGCTTATTTTTCACTATTTAATCAATAGAGGATATTATATAATATTTTTAAGTCTAATATTACGCAGCCGTTTGTTAAATCTAGTTTTACAACGACGACTCGCGCGATTTCGGTTTGGTTTTAAAACTTAAGTTCATTGATTCTTAAAATATATATTCCAGTTAGAATAGAACTGAATACGTACCACATGATGTATACACACGTTTGGGTTATTTATTTATTTTAAATTTAGTTTATTATGACCGATCGTAATTAACTTTGGCGATACCGGGCTGATATGTCTTATCGACCGGAAAACTACTGTCCCTTCGGTCGACTAGTTGGTCTTAGACGGCATTACCGAGGTTTGAAAACTCTTACACCGTGTTTTTATTTTCACATAGATCCTATATTTTGATACCAGTCATTCGTTTAAGTTTAAATTAGAAAACGTGAAATGTAGTTTATTGGAAACACTAATGTTTTTAATTTTGTACAAAATAAATTTTTATTCGTTTCAGGTAAACGGCGGGATGAGAAAAATCTGCTTTCTACAACACATACATTGGTTAAGAATATAAAGTGAAATATAGTTGTACAAACACCGTCTCTACTTAGCAGCTTAGCCTCTACGGCAATGCCGCGTCTTTACACTGGGCGAGCTTGAGACTGGAAAACTCTCGATCACTCTACGCGGGAATGCCGCTAAGTCGAGGCGGTCTGATCGGCAACCCATCAAACTTCAGCTCATCTATTTTTTTTTTATTTTTCACAATTTTTTTAAAATTCGGGTAAACGGCGGGATGAACTCAACCAAATTTTTCAATTGGGTTTTTAATATCCACGTACATTCAGCGCAAAGTGAAATGTAGTTTTAATGTATTTAAACATAGAACAACCACCGTCATTCGCCAGCTCTGTTAGACTAACGACTCGCCGCTTCGCATCCTCGGTGGAACGGGCGACCTCTCGATCACTTGCGGCCACAGTACGGCAATGCCGCAAAATAAAGTCGGTTTGATCGGTGAACT
>NW_026733972.1:2500-5000 GCF_028476545.2 Physella acuta | reverse complement strand
CCTCTAGTGTTAAACCGAAAAATCGGGTACATAGTCTCGGGGAGGACCGGGGTGCCGCCCCATGAGGGGAGCCCGCACGGAGGGCGCCGGGGGTGCCGCGACCCGGGGGGCGGCGCGGGGGTGTCGGGGCGCATCTACGGGGCTCACTCGCGCGGGCGCCACACTTCCGGGGGGCGCCCCAGGTGGGGTGCCAACTTTGGCGCCCCCGACTAAGGGGCCGCCCCCACTGCGGTTACACGCTTTACGACCACCCACCCGCGTTCCCCACCCCAGGGGGCATGCGAATCACCCGCCAGGGGCGTTCTGGGACCGAGGGCGCCGCTCCGGCACAAGGGGGAGCCAAAACGCCCCGAGTTCCCCCGCGGCCACCTCGACACCTGGGCGGGCGGCGAGGGGTGTCCTGCGATCGGGGTGGGGAGCTCTACCAGAATCACCCGCCAAACTTCACCGGGGGCGTCTCCCGGCGCCCCTGCGCTCGGGTGACGAACAGCGCCCCGGGCTATCCCGGGCGCCCTATGGCGTCCACCTTCGATCGGAAGGGTGATCTCGACTCGGGCTGAGGCGGGCCACAACAATCCGCGGTCACATCGGAGCCGTCCAGGCTAACGAGGCCCCGGCTCACGGGTAACCCATGGGGCTGGACCGGGAGTCCGCCGTTAAAGAAGAAAGAAATGTAGTGCAAACCAGAACCAGTTTTTTTTATTTATTTTATAACTCGACTAATAATCGTCACAAAATTATAAACTTGGTACCTACGGATAGCCCTGGGCCCAACCTAATACAGGATGTCCATAACTATGCGCTAATTAAATAATTAATGGGTATTAAGGTCGGTCTTAGTAAATTGCTATATAAAGTCTAAGACCAGAACCAGTATTTTAAATTTATTTTATAACTCGGCTCCTAATTGTCACAAAATTTAAAAATTGGTACCTATGGATAGCCCTCGGCCCTACCTAATACACCGTGTCCATAACAATGTGGTAATTAAATATTTACTGGGCGTTAGGGTCGGTCTTAGTAAATTGCTATATAAAGTCTATATAAAATTTTACGAATTTAAAAAAAAAATTCCTACCGTCAAAAATAGCGACGCCTAGACCACCACACCTGTTCTGACGTTAAATCCTACTTGCACACACGTGTGGGAATAGATTAGATATCATCTAGAGATAGAATTCCTAATTATTTAATTAAAATAGAGACTCTAGATTTAATAGTTGTGTCATAGTTACATTAAGTCGAATTAGCGAAGCGGAGGCGGGAACTAGATTCTAGATCTAACACTTCGATTGCGATGAAAAAAAAATAGCTTTATTTTAAGGCCGACAAGGCAAATACGGTTTAATTAATATTAAAGAAATAAGTCCGAACACCTACCTTAAGCGAATCATCTACACAACACATGACTAGAAATAATACACGTCCACACGAAGAGCGATTGAAACGGTGACTGCAACGGTGAAAACTTGTACGACGGAAACATGGCGCCTAGGTTATGCCTACTTCCGGTCTGATGAAAATTTTTAATTCATTTTAAATTTTGCGCTCTATTTCGTCCGCGCTTGTCCACTTAAACTCTACAGAAAAGATAGTCTATATAAAAATAATTCCTAGAAGACAATTTTATGAGAGATCACCCACATTTATTTACCCTGCCTGTCTACCTTAGGGTTAGAGTTTGAATTTTTCTAGATTCAAGCCAAATATGCCGTGTCGATTAAACGACGACGTACATAACAGAGCGAAGACAATGAATGGTTCCTTAATTAACTATAATTACGGTCCTAATACAACTACAATTCACCATAGTACTAATATGTATGTGTATTGTTGTTTTGGGAGTTCTGTCATTACATTTTAAATTATAAAAAAAACGGGTTTACGATACACTTCATTACGCCGCCGATCGTGGTTTTAGATTTAAATTTGGTCGGATTCGGTTTATTATTAATTTATATAATACTTTATACATACTTTAATTCATTAAATACATTTATCTATGTATTTATTTCATTAGTTAAGTATTTGTTTAACTAAAAATTATCAATTTAAGGCATAACAATTACAGAAAACGATTGTATTTGAGATAAGTCTTATCGAACCATTTAGTAGCTGGGTCGGTTTATTATTAATTTATCTAATACTTTATACATACTTTCACTCATTAATTACATGTATATATGCATTCATTAAATCATTTAAGTATTTATTTCATCAAAAAGTATCGATTGAAGGCATAACACTGATAGAAAACGATTGTATTTGAGATAAGTCTTATCGAACCATTTAGTAGCTGGTTCGCGGGTCGGTTTTATTCCTTAACTCTAGATTTAAGTCTATCGTGTTTAATTTCAATTTAATTTATCACAACTTTTAGATTTTGTACTAGATTAAGCTACATTGAAGCTTATTTTTCACTATTTAATCAATAGAGGATATTATATAATATTTTTAAGTCTAATATTACGCAGCCGTTTGTTAAATCTAGTTTTACAAC
>NW_026733971.1:0-44688 GCF_028476545.2 Physella acuta | reverse complement strand
CATCGGTCATTTTGAACGCCAATTATTATTAGTAAAATAGATCATAACTAATTACGTATATAACAACTTATTATAACATATATCAAATTAACAACACATTGCTACCAATGTAACGGCAACATCAAACACAAATTAAACGATACTATGTACACGTGTTTTTATTTAGTTTAAACTATGAATAATTTTTTTTTTAAATAAGTACTGATATATTTTAAGAAAACAAATAGTAGTTCGCAATTTAAAAAATGTAATGTGTATATATTAATTATACTCCTCCTTGATTATTGTCCAGAAAACTACTGTGAGTAAATATTTCAATGTGATAACTGATCTAATTTTGTCTCAATAAAACAGGAAAGAACACGAGGGGAAACAATGAATTGATCCATTTCAATTCCCTTACTCAATTTCTTCTAAGTCGACACAATGTAAACTCACTAAGTAATAAATAAAACAGTTGAGTTGTCGTTTTATTGCTAGATATGTTTTAAAATACGATTTGATTGATTACATGGCAAATATGTAAAGTCAAACGTTATAAAATCAGGAGATCAGTGTTTACGTAACGACAACTCACGTTTCATTAGCAATTGTTATTGTTATTTTTTTTTATGGTTTCCAAAAGTAAAAGTGTAACAGCACGCACATTAATGCAATGTTGCTTTAATTTATTGTATCGGTTAAAAAAAAATGTGTATATTATGTCATTTAGCCGGCCGCTATATTTAGTTTATACAAACTTAAAAAAAAACAATATATTTTAAGTTTACTTTAAGACGCCAACGGCAACAATTGTGGTACCAGATCTTTACTGTTATTGAGTTTGTCATTACGTGGTCATCACGTGGTCATTAGGCTACGTAAACAATTATTACCACTTTAATTACAATTCATTAAGCGTGACTTAGTGACAAATAGCCACCATGTTTTTTTTTTGTTATCAATGTGAATTCTGTTTACAACAATTGATTTAGTTCTAAAATTGTTATGTCTCCGTGGATAAGGAGACTTGAATTTAAGTGAGATAAAACGAGAACGTACAAGTCCTATTGTGGGTATTTTCAGGATCAGTCTGGGATTTCCAAATAAATGTTATATAACTTATGTTGACGTTTTTATGAAACTGATCTAAATGGAACATTAATTCGAAGATGCCAAAAAAAAAACTAGTAGGGCGGGGGGGGGGGGAGGGGGGGAGGAAGTGGTTTTGTCGATAGTAAGGAATTAAAAAATTCAGAAAGCATTAATTAGACGCTAAATTAAGATTTAACACGGAACATTACTAAATTAGACTTCATCTCAAAACTTCAAAATTTGTAACACACATCGTGAAAGTGTTAAATATTCAATGAAATAGATATTTTAAATAGACAACAAAAGCAGTTTATAATTATCTTCAAATATACATTTCTAATGCATTTTAAATTATTTTGTTTGTTTATACACGTAAAACCTGTGTGTTTTATTCTTCTTGTTTTCAAATTTAGTTTGTGTACTTGCTTTGTTGATTAAGTATGTTATTACTTCCCCTGCTAAAACTTTCAGAACAATATTGAAAAAAAAACATACAGTATAACGCTTACATTGCTCAACAAGACTAACCGTAAATTAGACTTAACTTACTTTAATCACTATTTTGTTTTGAAATTCGATGCTAGAAATGTTACTAACATTTAGACATATTAAAATAGACTAAATAGAAAATATGTAATTATATATGATAAAGGCCTATAGTAGCTATGTTGGGAGAAAATCAGATATGGTTCAATATAAAGTTGTGTATGAGTTCAATATGGTAGAGATTATGTTAATGCAATCCTTAATAAGTAATTAAAACGTCCATGTAAAGTCATTATTATGTGAAGAAAGCATGTGCAATCATCATAGAGAGGGTATTATTAGTGGTGGTGTATAGTAGGTTAAGAGATAATCGAATATTTATTTTGTGCATATAAAGCAACATTATAACATGTTTTGAAATGGACTTGTGTTTGATCTTACCCACTGTGCCAGGCTATACAAAATTAAAAACAAATAGGTTTACAGTGTGTGTATCATTTTACACATACCATCCCGTATGTATTAATTATATGTTTATCGCAAGTAACAACTAATAACTTGGTCATTACAATGCATGCCAAGAACCCATCGATTTCTGAACTAAACTGTCAGTTGGAATGGTCTAGCTTACAATCGTCCTTCACTAGCTACTGATAGTGTTTTAAAGCAAAATAATTTCAGTCGCAACATTGGTAGTGTCAAATTCACAAAATAGGAAAAAATAGGAAATAAAAAACTAAATAAAGGCGAGGCGTATGCTTTGTCGCGGGTCAGCTGGTATGAAATAAATCAACAGTTAGCGATGTTTGATTTGGTTACGTGTTTACATTTGGTTATAAACTTTAAATGTGATGGTAAAGTAAAAAAAAAAAAATCAGAGAATGTGAATTCTATAGTTGACGGCCTCACGACGAAACACACATTCAATTTCACGCACGCGTGCCCACGTACTTCCCCACTAAGGTATGAAGTAATTACTGCATGAATATTTTAATAACATGTAAATAAGTGACGATTAGCTGTGGGTGCTGTGTGTGTATGTTATTATGTTTACATGTGTACCTGACATGGATTGTTAAAGACATACTACAAATGAAGCTCGTGCTCACACAATCATGGCACTAGAATTAAATGCGGCCATCTTACTTATAGTTTAGCCCGTTTTTAAATCGCAGACATTGTTTTCATAACGGTTTAACTGTATGATTTGTATAGAACTGTTTTTTTTTCTTTGTTTGATTAAAATGTTTTTCATAGTTCAGCTGTTTACGTCTTTTAACATCGCTTCCCGCACTTTTGACTTCGATTAAAGTGACATGTCCCGATAATTCTATTAGCTCAAGTCTATCTACGATAAGACTATTCGAGTCACACACGACCTGAGTTAGCACTAGATTTTAACATTACGCCAACACAGTAATGTCATATATAAGTATAATCAACAACAACAATGAAGTTGCGTCAATTCATGATCCATCTACGGCAAAAGCTGTAGGGAGGAGCCTCTATGGTTACGGTCCACGTTGCTAAATGAAATCATGAGCCCCACACTTTTCAGATACAGCCAAGTCACTAACAATCTCAATCAAAATATCAGATGAAGATGGACCATCATCAAGACCAACGGCCACCAAATTATTATGGTCACACAACCCACAGTCTAATCAGCCCGCACCAGATCCTGCGACCCACACCTTCATTGTAGCAGATCTAAACAACACTAAAACACAACATGGACCCAACACACTTGAGCTATCCATGTACAAGAAAGATACTGTATGTGGCACTGCGATGACGAAATAGTGTTATGTTGGTCATAGATAAGCGATAGGTAGCGTAGGTCAACTAGACATTGGTCAAGCAGAACCAATATAATGCAGTGACGAACTGACCATTTACGTGAGATGATCAGCTGGCCACTGAAATATCAGTTGCGAGTTGGATGTAGATATCGTTAGAAGATTGTTAGAGTTTTCAGAGGAAAAACTATGTGACCATTTATGTGAGATGATCAGCTGACCACTGAAACGAGTAAGGGGATTATTGGAGCGTTTAGGGATCAATCGCGGATAAGCGAGAAGTAGCGGAGATTGATATCTGTGCGAAAAAGCATTTGAAATCAGACTAGAGACCGAATATTATTATGAGTTGTGTAGAGTAAGAGAGAATAGAAAATGTATTATATGCATATAAAGCAACATATTAATTATATGTTTATCGCAAGTATCAACTAATAACATGGTTATTACAAGGCATGCCAGGATCCCATCTATTTTAGGAGAACTAAACAACAATCCACACATCATAGAAAACGTCCAACTATCTTTATTAACTTATCTTCAGGCAATAATGTTATATGTATATATATTATTTTAATATTGGGGGCTCTAAAATAAATATATATTATTTTAATATTGGGGGCTCTAAAATAAATATATTAGTTTGGTTTGGTGTTTTAAACGAGCAGTTCCCAATTACTTCCCATATTTATTTTTCCAAACAAACTACGGGAGACAACTCAAAGATACGAAATCCGACTAATAGATAAATAAACCAATTTGAATAAA
The DNA here is from genome assembly GCF_028476545.2 of Physella acuta. Classification (NCBI taxonomy): domain Eukaryota; kingdom Metazoa; phylum Mollusca; class Gastropoda; family Physidae; genus Physella; species Physella acuta. The sequence continues at coordinate 40,561 of NW_026733971.1, read as the reverse complement.
AAATAATAAATTCATTTGATGATTGATCCATTGACATTAATTTGTTTATTATAAGATATCTAAACATAGATTGCTTACATTGAACGGTGAATAAACGCTTGTGATACATTTAAAAAGCTAACAACTGATACTTATTTCATGTAGATTTCAAGATATGTGATTTAACAATTTAAACAATACTATAATCTTGGAATAAGCTTTCGCTAAATAATTGTTAAAAACTAGCTGATCTGTATCTGATGTGCATAAATCTGCCTCAAAATATTATGAACGAAAAGATTAATCTGAGGCTGTAAAATTCTGACATAAGTGAATGAGAAATAGAATATCTCTTCTAACTCAGTTGAAAAGAACAGAGATAAGATTTAATTAAGTTGATGGTAACCGAGAGATCGTTTATTTTTACATAAGTTAAGCTACTTGTATGGATGGGTGGAGGGGGGTAATAAGTTTGTTGTTACACAGTGTAACAAACTTATTGCTACATAAATACAACGTATACATAAAAACGTTGTCTTTGTTGATTTTCATATAAAATACCAGCGTTGCTGTCAAGTGATATTGACAGAAACATTCGAATAACTTAGTATTTAAATAAAGTAAGGTAATTTGAAAAAAAAACAACACAAAATCATGATTGTATAAGTACACATTATTGTAATATTTTTTCCACCTCATGCACTTTAAATACCAGCCAAGACTATCATTTTAGGTAAAACAAATGCATTGTCTGGTGTTTAAAAAAAAGTGTATGTATTCATTCTCGATAAACAATATTTAGTTGGTTTAGTATTTAACAGAAAAGCTGGACAATTTAAGATGTCAAAACTTAATTTAAAAAATGCCACGATCTGTCAACCCTTACTATTTTATATTATTTCGTTATTACATAAATATTATTTTGTAAATCCATGCTAATATTTCAAACTTCCCGTTCTGGGAAGAGCTTCCTAAATCACTGTTTAGTGAAAATACAACGTAGACATTTCCCACATAAGATAATTATAACGAGTTTCATTTCAAATAAAAATAAATAACTGAGAACTCAATCCGATGTATTATGTTTTATTTTCTTCTTCTTCGTTCTTAATTTTTAGTGTTGCAAAGGATCGAGCCTTATCTGCCTTTTTATCTGAGACTTTTGTTTTCGAATTTATCAACCATGAGCTTTGTCGATTATGCTAATATCACAATTAAGGATTACGTGTCAACTACTTATGCGCCATTGAGGCCATTGACTCCGATTTCAGCCTGAATTTCTTTTTGGATTTGCTTCCATAGCCTTTGTCCAACCAAGAACAAACTACAAGGCAGCAGTTGTTTAATTTTGGAGTTGTCTCTCCTAGAAGAGTGGCTGTCCCCAGCTAACGAGCCTCATCTGCCCGAGGGTTCGAACTCGAGACTTTTCGGTTTAGCAACCATGAGCTTTACCGACTCGACCACGCCGTCCCCTAAGTTTTATAAAGTGTCTACAATTCGATAATAATTTGGGTCTTTTTTTTTTCTTCCTCGGGGTAGATAATAGTGTTAATGACCCAACACACCTCATCGAGACATTATAGTGTAGTTTAAGTCAGGGTTATCATGTACGGTCAACAGTATCAGTGTCATCACGTGGTCATCATGTGGTCACACCTTCACACTGGTCATTAGCAGATTAAAACACCAGCAACACTGACACGGGTAGAGGAGATTAGCCAATAGTTAATGCAGGAGTTAACGACGACTAATCTGGTTACGTTAGAACCCGATTGGATTAATATAAATAAAAAAAAAAATAATACTCGGTGGGCGGGGAGACAATTCAAATAATTTTTAAAACATGTATTGTCCTTTAATCTATAGTTACTAACAATCTTCGTCATTAAATGAACAATCTACTTCATTAAATGACATGTGACGCTTTGTTTTCTAACATCTACAAGTGTCAACGTGGCTTTGCACTTTTCTAATTATATTTTTATTTTCGCGACATAATCTTGTTCTAAAAATTGCATTATTGACTGTTAATGTTCTCTATTGTGTGAGGTCATATTTGTTGAAATCTAACGTTTTGTTTTAATCTAATTTTAGATTCTTCTTAGTTCACCTAGATGGGGTAGACTAGTATCATGGGTGGAGTAGACTGGTGTCATGGGTGGAGTAGACTGGTGTCATGGGTGGAGTAGACTGGTGTCATGGGTGGAGTAGACTGGTGTCATGGGTGGAGTAGACTGGTGTCATGGGTGGAGTAGACTGGTGTCATGGGTGGAGTAGACTGGTGTCATGGGTGGGGTAGACTTCTGTCATGGATGGAGTAGACTGGTGTCATGGGTGGGGTACACTTCTGTCATGGGTGGAGTAGACTGGTGTCATGGGTGGAGTAGACTGGTGTCATGTGTGGAGTAGACTGGTGTCATGGGTGGAGTAGACTGGTGTCATGGGTGGAGTAGACTGGTGTCATGGGTGGAGTAGACTGGTGTCATGGGAGCAGTAGAATGGTGTCATGGGTGGAGTAGACTGGTGTCATGGGTGGAGTAGACTGGTGTCATGGGAGGAGTAGAATGGTGTCATGGGTGGAGTAGACTGGTGTCATGGGTGGAGTAGATTGGTGTCATGGGTGGAGTAGACTGGTGTTATGGGTGGAGTAGACTGATGTCATGGGTGGAGTAGATTGGTGTCATGGGTGGAGTAGACAGGTGTCATAGGTGGAGTAGACTGGTGTCATGGGTGGAGTAGATTGGTGTCATGGGTGGAGTAGACTGGTGTCATGGGTGGAGTAGACTGGTGTCATGGGTTGAGTAGACTGGTGTTATGGGTGGGGTAGACTGGTGTCATGGGTGGAGTAGACTGGTGTCATGGGTGGAGTAGACTGGTGTCATGGGTGGAGTAGACTGGAGTCATGGGTGGAGTAGACTGGTGTTATGGGTGGAGTAGACTGGTGTCATGGGTGTAGTAGAGTGGTGTCATGGGTGGGGAAGACTGGTGTCATGGGTGGAGTAGACTGGTGTCATGGGTGGGGTAGACTTCTGTCATGGGTGGAGTAGACTGTTGTCATGGGTGGAGTAGACTGGTGTCATGGGTGGAGTCGACTGGTGTCATGGGTGGAGTAGACTGGTGTCATGGGTGGGGTGGACTTCTGTCATGGGTGGAATAGACTGGTGTCATGGGTGGAGTAGACTGGTGTTGTGGGTGGAGTAGACTGGTGTCATGGGTGGAGTAGACTGGTGTCATGGGTGGGGTAGACTGGTGTCATGGTTGGAATAGACTGGTGTCATGGGTGGGGTAGACTGGTGTCATGGGTGGAGTAGACTGGTGTCATGGGTGGGGTAGACTGTTAATAGTCCGGACCGGGTGCATGACTTCCGACCATTTTTGTGCCATGTTTACCACGAGCAAATGGCGGGTTTTCACGTTACATAAACATGCTGTAGGTGGCCAGGGCGTGGTCGAGTCGGTAAAGCTCATGGTTGCTAAACCGATAAGTCTCGAGTTCGAACCCTCGAGCAGATGAGGCTCGTTAGCTGGGGACATCCACTCTTCTAGGAGAGACAACTCCAAAATTAAACAACTGCTGCCTTGTAGTTTGTTCTTGGTTGTACAAAGGCTATGGAAGCAAACCCAAAAAGAAAAGCAGGCTGAAATCGGAGTCAATGGCCTCAATGGCGCTTAACCAGTTGACACGTAACGCTTAATTGTGTTGGAGGCGTGGTTGAGTCGGCAAAAAGCTCATGGTTGATAAATTCGAAACAAGTCTCGAGTTCAAACCTGCTGGCAGATAAATCTCGATCCCCTTCAACACTAATAAATTGTGAATCATATCAAGTTCACATAAATACTTAACGCTTAAGGAATTTCGTTTCCATTCCAATATTAAAATAATGTTTTTTTAACTCAAACGGTTTACTGATTGATTTTTGAAAATGTTTGCATATTTTGCAGTTATTAATATTGGTATTTTTGTTTTTATTTCAGTATTGGAACCATAATTTTAATCACACCAAATTGTAAACTATTCATTTGACATGTGTTAATCATAAAGACAAAATCTCGAAAAATGTATTAACTTTTTTATTTGCTAAGTGTAGACGTGACATAAGAAAATATTCGTATTTATAAAAAAAAAAGGGTTTCATTCAAATAGCCATTTGGTAACTTCTTCAGAAAAATAAAAAATATATTACAGCCTTAAAAATGACTTCACAGTTGCATCTTTACAATATACAATATAATAATCACTAAGTATGTTTAAAATATCACCACAATGACATTTATTTATTCATCAATATATTGTAAACTTTTCATCACTTGATTATTATATTAAATTAACCCCATACTTTGCACTGGAGTTAAAAACGTATTCTAAGAACAACATCAAAATAACATCATTGTATTTATGGCATAATTGTAAGCAAAATATTTTCCATACATAGTTGTAGAAAGTACCACATGGGTCGGAGACAATATAGAAACCGTTTTACAAAAATCAAACTGAAAGAGCATCTAAAATGTAACTTTCATGGGATTCTAAATGTAAAATTAAAACTTGTATGCACATTTACTTTTAAAGAGTCAAATTAAGTCCAAAATTAAAGTTCATTATTATTCTGTTACCATGTTGAAGGCTAATTAGATGTCACTGCCAAAAATCTGGAACATTTTAACAGCTTTAACAATAGAACAATATTTTTTTTAAATCCAACTCTGTAATGACTCAGGTATTTGTCCACGATTAGATATGGTGTCTGGTCACCTCTAACTGTGGTGTCTTGACACCTTTAACTGTGGTGTTTGAACATCTTTAACTGTGGTGTTTGGACACCTTTAACTGTGGTGTTTGGACACCTTTATCTGTGGTGTTTGGACACCTTTAACTGTGGTGTCTTGTAACTTTTAACTGTGGTGTCTCCTGACGTGTGAGACGAGAGAAATCTTCTGGGCATATTGTGTGCCACACTGGGTACAGGTGTAAGGCTTTAAACCTGGAACAGAGACAAGAGAAAATAATAAATAAACCATATATTGAATTAATATTTTGTTTCTCTACGTTATGTTTTAAAAAAAATCAATAACTTCTTATAGATCTGAATAACTATTTTCTACAAGCCTTATTTATAATATTTTATAATATAAGATCACTGAAATTGTTTTCAAATATTTGTAAGAAACCCATTCCTACCTGTGTGTAAGGCTGTGTGTCTGTCCATGTCTGTTGTGTCGAACATCTGGGCTCTACAGAAGCAACACACCCATTTCTTATGGGGGAAGTGGACCTTGCAGTGACGTCTCATTTTACCGCGTTCGTTGGTCACGTGACCACACAAGGCGCCGTCATCAACAGCTCTTGGTACACAGCAGTGCATGATTCCTTCACCTGAAAGTAAACGGTTATTAAAATAAATATACTAAGGCAATATCATTTATTTTCGATTTTACAATATAATTTTATTCTGTTAATACATTTGCTCTTAATAATTTTTAAATTGTCTACAACAACCTACCATCAGTTTGATACATGGAGTCTAAAAGATGATTAAATGTTTCCTCTCCAAGAGCTGCCAGCTGTGGGTTCTGGAAACTAAAACCGTTGGAGGAAAACTTCAAAGTCTGGATGTCTACACCGTCTTGGTGAAGCTGTAGAGAGACAAGTTGATGTTATATTTTATGTTTTCAAATGTTAAACTTGGCCCTTTAAATTCTTTAAAAATTTAGGTTTTCAATAAATAACTGTATAGAGAAATTAAATTTGGCGATTTAAATTCTTTAAAAAGTTAGGTTTTCAATAAATCACTGTATAGAGAAATTAAATTTGGCGATTTAAATTCTTTAAAAAAGTTAGGTTTTCAATAAATGAATGTATCTAGAAAATAAACCTACACTGAGTAAATGGTTCATGTGAGGGAAATAACAAAACATTTGAAGATTGTCCTTCAGTTGTTCAGGTACTTTGGGTAAATTACTGTTGGCAAAAAAATCACTTAGTGCAGTTTTAAGTTCCTGCTTTCAATCCTGATCTTCTGGTAATTTTGTAATCTGGTGAAAATAAACAACACAAACATATTTTAATTTATTTAGAATATTTTTTAAAAAAAGAGGATTACGCTGCAGTTATAAAAAAAATAAAAATAATTTTTTTTTTTTAAAAAATTAAGCAATAATTTAGAGAAAAGATTCAACTTACAATGTAATTTCCCTTTTCATCACAAAATCTCTCTTTGTTTGTTGAATCAAATTGTATGTTTAGTTTATGAAGTTCATGGTCACCATAGGGCATCACTTTCTCTCTTTTTGCTGAGTTATCTTTCTTAGCTTTTTTTGTAGTTGAGCATTTGTTTTTAGAACCTTCTCCCTTTCTTTTTCTTGCTTGAATAATTACGGCCATATTGTCTGTATGGTACTGAGTTTCCTTTTGATCAACATAACCATCAATAATCGTGTTGTCAACATATTCATCAGCTTTATTCTTGTCATCATGGCTTTCATGTGTCTTATTGGTAGCAACATGCTCAACTGTCATCATCTCAGGAATAGGTCTTGTATTTTTCTCGTAGGTAACAACAGGAACTTCATATGCAGGGGTCAGCCGGATAGCATTGTGTTTATTTATCTTCTGATCAGGTGTATCCTCAATTATCTTCTGCTCAGCTGTATCCTTAATAATCTTCTGTTCACGTATATCATCCGTTATCTTCTGGTCAGGTGTATCATTCGTTATCTTCTGATCCTCGTTGTCGCAGGTCACCACGTCTATTATAAAATCATCTTCATCTTCCTCAGATTTTGTAACTTGAGGCCTGCCATCGTATAAAATTGTTGCTTCTTCGTCTGCAGCAATTTCTTTCTTGAGCAGCTGGTGATACGATGTGTTGATATGAATGTCAAACTGTTGATGTCCATTGTTTGATGGGTCAGGTATTTGATGTTGGACTTCATTAATGTTAGAATCATTAATTTCTTGCTTGACTAAACCAATGGATGTGAGATCTAATTGCTCATCAACCTGTATAGACCTGGTATATTGTGGCATATGATTGGATGGAGTAGAACTTGTTAGGGGATACAATGGTTGAGCATTGCAAGCAACAGACTGTAGTAAATGAAGATTCCTTAAGTCAGGTATAAAAGCTGCAGGGGGTGGCATGACATTTGAATATAAGTTGGTTGGTGGCATGACATTAGAATATAAGTTGGTTGGTGGCTGGTAGATTGGTCTGGTGGTGGCTGGGCAAAATGGTGGGAGAATATCTGGTCTGTAATGTAATGGGAAATGTTGAAAAGTGGAGGCAGGAACTGGTAATAGGTTGTAGGGAGGAAATCTTGGTAATGTGTTATGACCAGGTATTTGATTGAAGTGAATATATCTGGATACAGTTTCATTATTAGCTAGTTGATTAAAGTGTGAGGATCTTGGTACAGCAGTTGAAGCTGTAGACGAGAATCTTTGTGGTCCCAGGTAATGTTTGTTGTAGGAACTAGATTCAGGTGAGTTGTGTTCACATCCTGACATGGATGAATGAACACCGCTGCTAGATGATGGTGAACTCTCGCCACTTCTCGTCAAAGATGTGGTTTCACAGCTTCCAGAGTCTGGTGATGAGCTAGAGGTTGTCTGTGTTGGCGAGGATTGGCTATTACTATCTAAAGAGTTCTTGCTACTTCCAGCAATTGGTGAGATGTCGCAGCTTTCTGGCCGGGGTGAGGCGTCATCAGAACCAACAGGGCTGAGATTTGTATCCGTGTGTTGAAAATCCCATGGGCGCCATACGAGAGATTGTGCCATCGTTGAAGGAAAGTTTGTTAATTCAGATTTCACTTCAAGGTTTAACAACGCTATTACAGATTATGTTTTGTTCTGGTATTCTAGAAATAAAAGAAGTGCATTCCTTTATAAAAAAATAGACTAATAAATGTAATGTATAAAGCACTCTTTATATGATGATCGAAATGTATTTAAACAAAACGCCTAACGCCTGTTGAAATATTTAAGCGTGCAGTTGTCTTATTTTTTAAATTTTTATCTTTTTCTAATGTTAAAAATATTTTATCAATTTAAGTATGTTGTATGAAATGTTGCTGCAGCGAAATGTGTTAACATTCGTACGATTTTTTTTTGTACCGTGTACATTGTATTATAAAATGAGTGAAACATTTATTGTAAGTGTGAAATAATTTTCTGGTGTTAGTAAGGACTAAGAAGAGCTGTTAAAGTTTATATTCTTGTTGTAATGGATTCATCTGTCTTGAGCAGTATTGTCATAATATAGATCGCCTTTATTTAATACCTCTTGTACGTTTTACTGATTTTAAATAGTATATGAATGTGTGTATAATTTAATCTAAACGGAAATGTGAGTGTCGCCATTGTGTTAAATGATGAGGTAAAGCATACTCAATTAGAACTAATTTAAAATAATTCATGTGGCTAAAATATGTTTCGACATTTGGAGATATAGAGCAATGTTTTATAGATTAGCTTCATAATTAGTCAATAATTAATATAATGACAACCATGTGTGGCATTTTCTGCACTAGCAGAAACTAAAATAAAATTACAACTTACCAGAAAAAGGGGGACAATTCTTCAGAACTGACCAACGGTCACTGTAGGTTTAAAGTTAACTGTGAAGGTAATCCAAGTTAATTTCAGAAATAAATTAAACAGTTGGAGATTTTACACGTCTAATATATCACTATCAGATCTATAAGCATTACCTCATTTGCATATTTGGCATCAAGCTCCTCCCACCAATCCACGGAGTTAAGGTTACGTGGTTGGTTTGTGCAGTCAACCGTGTCGCGAGGTGACACGCTTAGCTCATCATTACCACCTGACAGCGGTCAATTAGAGACGCCCACGCCTCATGTCCAGCACCTTTCTTCAAAGCACAGGCGGCAAGTTCTACACAATAGGAAGGTAACTAACCGCTAGATCAAAGAAGATGTCCGAACACGAAAGAAAGCATTCATTGACCAATACATATTTGGTTATTTTAATGCACGAAATACGTCATGAAATGACGTAAATCACGACATTTTTTAGAAAAAAAAAACCGGTAAAGTCAACTTTAAGCTTAATATTTTTAATCCGAACTCCTAACCAAGGTCTTAACACGGCTCTAACCCTTGTTATCCCTTTTTGATTAAACTGATTTAATAAACAAACCAAATATCAGATGATCATGCTAATTAATCTGTAAATTTTAGTTAAAAAAACTACGTTATTTAATGTGACCCGTTTTATAAAATGTCAATAGAGACAACGCGATTATTGTCATTTTTTTTACAGCACTAACCTTCGTACTCACTCTAACACAAACTTTAACCTAAGCCACCTCACTCACAAATATAATCCCATGCCACTAATGTACACACACACACAAATGTCCCCATGCTCCTCACAAACTTACACACAAATATAACCCAATCCTCCCACACAAACATAACCCTATCATCCCACACAGACTCACACAAACATGACCCTATCATCCCACACAGACGCCCACACAATCATAACCCTATCCTCCCACACAGAATCACACAAACCTAACCCTTGCTTCCTTCAAACGTCAAGTAACAAATATTTTGACTTTAAAGCAATGAATTTTGAAATTATTTTAATTTTAGCTCAATATATTACGTTATATTTGGCTGTTTGTTGTTTTTTTGTGGGAGTGGGGTAGGGTTGGGATGGCAGAATTAGTGTTTTGTTAGGTTATTTTAGTAAACGTTCCGTAAGACATGTGATTCTATGGGGTGGAAGGTGGTGTACAAATATCAAACGGATGCCATGACTTACAATACACTGTCCGTACACCACATCCACCTGGCTTGATTGATTTAAAACGGTCTGTCCAACATGTGCTTACGTCAGATTGATGACGTAACCATTGACCCGTGAAGACGATGACACCACGGATACAAAAGAGAACACCTGGGTGTAGGGACGCTAACATTGACACAGATACAAATAAACATGGCGGATATTTACAATACATTCAACACTAGTGATTAAACAACAAAATATATACATAAACCGATGATTTGATTTTAGTTTTGGAAATATCTTGCGGAGATTTAATTATTATTTTTTGTTATGTGAATAAAATGTACCTCTATTTACCTGTTCCTTAAAAATTGTAAAACGTTTTCATATTATATTTTCTCCGGGGGGGGGGGGGGGGCGTGGCCACCGGTAAAAATATACATTTTCTATATAAAATTTATTTCGTTCCAGGGGGGGGGGGGTAGACATTTTTCGGGGGAGGGGGTTTTTAAGTCAGGGTTATCACGTAAGGTCAACAGTATCAGTGTCATCACGTGGTCATCACGTGGTCACACCTTCACACTGGTCATTGGCAGATTAAAACACCAGCAACACTGACACGGATATAGGAGATAAGTCAACAGTTAATGCAGGAGTTAACGACGTCTAATCTGGTTTCGTTAGAATCGGATTGATAAACATTGAACAGCTAGGGTAAAGAATTAACAACTGTCATACTATACACACTAAAGTGTGATACCTTAACGAAGTTACGTTTCCCTATGTTGCTAAGGGCTCCTTACTAAAACACACATTTCCCATACAGAATCAGACATATCTTTGCCGGAATCTCGAGTTCGAATCTTGGTTCAAGTAAGTAGAACGTCCTTGAGTCCACATAACTCTGATGGGTACCTAACTCACGTTAGGGAAATTAAAGGCGGCTTGGCATAGTGCTGACCACACTATATTTTCATAATATGCCGAGGTCACAGAAATAGGTGAACTCCAGTTGCCACAATTGATCATCAGGTTTGAAAGGGAACTTTGCTTACTTTTACTTACTTGCAGGACTTTAAATTGATTATGATAGTTGGCAAAGTCATATCGGCTTCGTTTGGGTCTACTAGGTATCAGTGAATACCTGTCAAGTATTATGGAGGACAACTTACAACTTATTCTTATGATCCAGATGCGTAGCGACCCTTCTCGGCGTCCGGGGACAAAATTTCGATTTGGCGACCCATCGGGAGCAAATTTTCAATTTTGCACCCCCCCCCCCTCAAACTTTCGATTTGCACCTCCCCCTCAAACTATTTATAATGCAAAAATGCAGCAATATAACATTTTAATTTGTTTTTACAACCCATTTTGGCGCCCCCTAAGGTCGGCGCCCGTGGACATATGTACCCCCCCTGCCCCCCCCATCGCTACGCCTCTGTTATGATCACACGTTTATTTTGCTAGAATTTTTTTTTTCTATAACCACATGTGGGGATTTATTAATGTCTTTAAAATGTAACACTTTTAGAGACTTAGAGACACTTGTGGAGTTAATTAAAAATGTGCAAACATCTAACAGTAAATCAAAATATAGTTTTAAAAGTCAATATGTTATATCATGTCTAGAAAAAAAATGACTAATTGGAGTAGGTTTATCTCTATGTGGAGGTTTTGTGAATGTAGTTCCTTAATCATTTTTTTTTTACAGTCCATATTTATTGAAAATACTGAACAGCAAAATTTACTAGTCACAACATATATGTACTGTAAACTAACTAAAACAAAATCAGGAATTTATAATTAAAAGATAGCAGAAAGTGAGATTGTAGGTGGCATAGAAAATTCCTGTGAAAAGAAGCAGCAGTCCAGTTACAGGGAAAATTTATCAGATTATTGGAATAGGGCTGGTAAGTAGGTCTTCAACCAGTTCTACGGCTCAATAAAACCTGCATGAGCCATAGAACTGTTTGGTGACCTACTTACCAGCCCTATTAAGTGGATAAATTAGCTCGGGATTGTATAGCCTCAAATGTATTACGCTGTGCTACAGCCATTCATACATCTAAACATGTACAAAATGATAAATTATTCTAACGTCATTTATGACAGACACTCGTGTGCACAGCTACATAAAGTATTTTAAGGAAAATCTTGAAAAATTAGATCTTCACATTAAAGATAATCTCCCGTGTTTGATGATGACAAAGCTGAAACAGCTTACAAATTGTACACCAATGACATAAATCCTAAAGTAAGAAATTTTTAACCAGCGTTTTTTAGTGTTCAGATGACATACCTAAATTTGGGGAAATAAGTTTTTCAGTGCTAGTGATTACTTTATTGTTAGTCGACCTTGAACTGACCTTGCTGGATAAGCTCAACTACACGGTTGCTGTAGCCATACTTATTACCATACCATGACACCAGTTTAACAAGGTTATTATTCAAGGCAATGCCAGCCCTGGCATAAAAAATAGAGCTTATGTCATCTCCCAAGAAGTCCTGGGACACAAACTCATCATCAGTATAACCCAGGATGCCTTCAAGGGGCCTTAAGGTGCAGCCTTGATAGCTATTTTAATATTATCACAGGATGCCCCTCTTTCAAGTCTGCATGTAAGATCAACAACCGAAATATCATGAACAGGGACTCTAAAAGCCATTCCAGTCAGTTTTCCATCTACAGAGGGAATAATTTTTGCAACACCTTTGGCTGCTCCAGTTGAAGATAGGATGATGTTCTTGAAAGCACCACGTCCACCACGCCAGTCCTTGTTACTGGGCCCATCAACAGGCACTGTGGCTAGGATCAAAGTCTATTCTCTGAGCTGGGTGGACAGATTCATCTCAGGGAACCGAACTTAAGACTTTTGGTTGAGATATAAATGTCTAAATATATATATATATATATATTGAATTGAATATCTGAACATACATTTTTTTTCAGTCGGAGTGCGATAACAATAACATGAACAGTGACACAATTTTGGACTCGTCAAGAACATATATGTTGGTCTAGCAGGGGTCTCCAAACTTTTTAGTCCGAGGGCGGCATTAACTATCAAATTTCAGTTCGGGGGATCAATTTGTTTCTAGGCATGTCGTGATTTTTCTGAGCAAAGTTCCTCAGCCATCACCAACAAACGTTTTTTCCGTGGACAAAATGATCTCCGCGGGCTGGATGAGAGGTCCTCCGGCCCGCGTGCCGTAGTTTGGAGACCCCTGTTCTAGTGGACGGGATATGCAAATATACGGCCGTGTGCTAGATGATATTTGGACCACGCACTGGTGTAGGTGTTTGGGGGATGGTGTGTGTGTGTGTGTGTGTCTGTGTGTGGTGGGGGGGGGGCATGGTATTTGATACATATAACTTACACGTAATGTGTTCATATAAATCATCGGTCGCTCGAGTTCCTAAGCGTAGTCTAAGTCAACTTATACAGTACGATGTGTGTAGCGTGAAACGTGTAAATTTATACGTTCGGCAATGTACACTAAAGAAGTGCTAAATAATAAAGTAAAACGTTTATAAAATATATTAAGCTTTAAGGACTTGATAAAAACATTACAAAATGTGATATTTAAATTAATGTTGTTTGGTATTAAATTTTGAAGAAAGTGTACTACTAATATGGAAACATTCGTTGGTAAAGGCTTCTTAAAACACAACATGGACCCAACACACTTGAGCTATCCATGTACAAGAAATATACTGTATGTGGCACTGTAATGACGAAATAGTGTAATGTTGGTCATAGATAAACGATAGATAGCGTAGGCCAACTAGACATTGGTCAAGCTGAACCAATATAATGCAGTGACGAACTGACCATTTACGTGAGATGATCAGCTGACCACTGAAGCATCAGTTGCGAGTTGGATGTATGTATTGTTAGGAGATTATCGGAGCGTTTAGGGATCAATCGCGGATAAGCGAGTAGTAGCGGAGCTTGATATTTGTGTGTAGAAAGCATTTGCAATCACACTAGAGACCGAAAATTATTGTGTATAGTAGAGTAAGAGAGAATAGAAGATTTATTTGGCGCAAATAAAGCAACATTCTAACATGTTTTGAAATGGACTTGTGTTTGATCTTATACACTGTGACAGGCTATACCCAATTAAAAACAAATAGGTTTACAGTGTGTGTATCATTTTACACATACCATTCCGTATGCATTAGTTATATGTTTATCGGAAGTAACAAGTAATAAATTGGTCATTACAATGCATGCCAGGAACCCATCGATTTCTGAACTAAACACAATCCACACAGCATAGAAAACGTCCAACTATGCTTAATACCTCATCTTCAGACAATAATTGTATATGTATTATTTTAATATTGGGTGTTCTTAAATAAATACATATTATTTTGATTTGATATTTTAAACGAGCATTTCACAATTACTTCCCATATTTATTTTTCCTAACAAAAGAAGGGGAGACAACTCAAAGACACAGAATCCGACGAATAGATAAATAAACCTATAAAATAAAAAAAATAATACATTCATTTGATGCAAATTCTATTGCTATTAATTAGCGTTTTATAAAATATCTAAACAAAATTTGCTTTAATTAAACGATAAATAAATGATTATGATACATTTGAAAAACCAACAGCTTGTACTTATTTTCTACAGATTTTAAATATATATAAATTAAACCGATTTTACGTCGCTTATTTTCCGGAGCCATTTGTTTGCCAAATAATTGTTTTTAGTTAGCTGATCTAACGCCTCTGCTTTAAAATATTATAAGCAAAAAGAGATTAATCTGAGGCTGCTAATTTCTGACATAAGTGAATGAGAAATAGAATTTGTCTTCTAACTCAGTTGAAAAGAACCGAGTTAGTTTAATTAAGTTGATAGTTACCGAAAATCGTTTATTTTTACATAAGTCAAGCTACGTATATGGATGGTGGGGTGAGGGGGGCAGCTATTTATGGTCATCGGATGACTGCCTGTTGTGGGATGCGAAAATCGACAGGTGCTTAAACACGACAATACAAGTTAAAAGACTCAGCTGCTCACTCGACTACACAATTTATCTATAGCAGAGGTCTCCAAACTTTTCAGATCGAGGGCCGCATTGACTATCAAATATCATTTCGTAGGCCATGGTTTCTTCAAGGCATAGGCCTATCCTCTGTGTTGTGAAGCACCCCCCCCCCCACTCTCGTGAAAACGTCCATCCCCCCCCCCAACAAAATATTTTTTTTTATAGAAATGTATAAACATTTCAAGTGCCGCCCCCCCCCCCCCCCCAGAGAAAAAAAATCTGAAAGAAACACTATCGGAGGCCGACAACACACTCAAGGTCCAAGTTTACTCTCAAATTATTCTTCACGTATTCTATATCTATGGTTGAGCCCATTTGACCTTATTAAAGTCGTCATCTTTACCACAAGATTCAGTACACTGCTAATCTCCATATAATTAGATCACAAAGCTTGCTGATTAATAATAGAGTGCAGGAGCATTGGTTGCAGAATATTTTTTCATTGGCTTGTCCAACCAAGCCTTACTTTATACCACTAATGTACTTTTCCCCATCAACAGTCAGGTAACTGAGGTTAGTCCAGTCCAAGTTATAATCAGCAAATGTTTTCTTTAAATCATTGAATATATCATATCCGGTAACAGTGCCATACATATTATGTAGGGAAGTCAGCTCTTTTGTTATGTTCATGTCTTCATCCACACACCTAATGAACACACGCAGTTGAGAGGTGGAACAGCTGTCCAGCTACTCATCTATTACAATTAAAAAAAATAGTGAACCGTGCATGCATTTTTCTCTATTTGAGTCACGATGTCTGCAAAACGGTGGACAAAGGTATTTTCACCCAAAGCTACATTTTCCAATTGTTTTGAATTTTCTGGGCAAAGTTTCTCAGCCACCTGTAACAGACATTTTTCCGTGGACAAAAAGATCTCCGCGTGCCGGATAAGAGGACCTTGCTGGCCGCATTCGCCCCGCGGGCCGTAGTTTGGAGACCCCTGATCTATAGCATGTCATATCGAATCGTCGTATAAAATATTAACGCTATTCACAATTCAATATAGCACATCCAACACACGATATACCCAACTCACGACATGTCCAAATCCGGATATACCAAACTATTTTTTAAATAAACTTTAAAGATTTATTAATATTTTATTTACTTGTTTTTCTTAATTTATAATATCTACGTATAATGTTATTTAGTTTTATCTATGATATTTGATTTGTTTCCGTTTCATTGAATGTACTTAAGTATTTAATTAAATAGCTAGTTATTTCCCTTTGAAACTGTCTAAATTAGGTTGAAAATCATTGTAACATACTTATCTGCCTTGGTAAACTAAAAAATAAATAAATAAAACAAAAAAACTTTTACCAATAAATGTGTACACTACCGTGCAACTAATCTTTGACACACATTTAAAATTAATTAAAATAGAAAATATGTAATCATGTAAGATACGTATGTGTTATGCCAGAAGAGGGTCAGATGTCGCTAAAAATAAATTTTGAGTTCAATATGGCAGGCATTATGTTGATTTAATCATTCATCAAGTTATTGAAGGTCATTGCACAGATTATTTTCACAACATTTCTACATAGAAACCAAGCTGACATGCTATTTTTCGCCAACGTTATATTTAAATCTCGAATGTATTCAAATCTCAGATGTAATTTTACCCGGGTTTAGCGGGATGATCTCTTTAGATGTGATGTCAAACACAACCACTCAAACGACTGTACGGTCTCCATAAAGAAGTAGCTGCTGTTTTTGTTACTGTAAACAGTCCACCAAGTTCCACGTTTAACACAGACAAAATGCGACGAAGTAGTCGAGAGGTTGATTTCTTTAGTCAAACATCAAAAGTGTGATATTGTTGTGTGGGATCTGCTTACAATATAACCAAACACCCTACAAGCCATTTCACATAGTATTTGTAAAACGTTTCTAGAAAGACACATAAACATTCTTGTTTCACTTTCATGTCGACAATAAACATATCAGAACGGCACGACCACAGACCACTGGTCTAACCAATGCAAACAACGACACGTAAACAAACATCAGACAACCTGAGACTCAGTCCGATCAGAACGTATAAACTGTACCTAAGGCAATGTATCGATACCAAGCTTACATGCTATTGATTGATTTAGTTTTATTTAAATCGTGAATCGAAAAGCATTAGTCGATTAAAAATAAATCTTAAACGAATATAGAAGAATCAGACTGAAATCACCTACATGTATGAGCTTCAAATCGATGACAGATGTACAATCATATGCAGTTAACTTAAATAATGAAACTAGCGACAACTGGCCATATGCCAGTGCTATAAGGACAACTCTACATATGAAGGGTTTTGTAGACACATACGTTTTGTTAGGATAGGCAAGTGTCGCATCTCGTGGGTCATGTAGATGGGGTGGAAGCAGGCGTTGTAACTGAAATAGCAATTTAAACAGAAACTGATATTTCAACGCCAAGGGTAGACACAGGTACAGAAAAATAGTCCAAGTAAAGACAGAACAGACAGAACTCTTCAGCTGGCAGCTGGTTTATTTGTTGTCATGGTATATCATTTGTGATAGTGTTGGTCAGCAATACTTTAAGACTGTTAGAGTGAAGCCCATTTAAACTTTTATTTTGCTTTTGCGTAGCGCGTCAGTATCCATGAATCCGTCTATACATAATGTTTAAATGTGTTTTTTCAGCTTTTGGCTATAGCTGTAATGATATAACTGTTTTTTTGTTTGTTTCAAATACCAGCGATAAATATACTTTAGAAATACGTTAAAGTCTGTATTTGATCGATTTGATCGGTGTGCCCCGATTCTAGATTTAAGATAACGAAATTCGATTCAAGATTCAAGAATACAAAATTAGTAACTGATTTTGTATCTGAACTATTTTAGGCCTTACATGTTTCATATTAATATGTGTTAATATTTGCTACTTACGGATTCTTATAACCCAATTGCTTCGCAATAAAGAGCTAGAAGAATAAACAAAGGCTAAGATAAACATACTTAATATACCAATTAGTAGTTGCAAACTCTAATAAATATGATAAAACAATTATAGTGATATTAGGAACTCAGCATTGATTACATCGAGTTTTGTCCATGAAATAAAAATATGTTTTGTTCTTTCAAACAATAAAGACATGTTCTTTCAAGTTATAAAGAAAAGAAACATAAAAACAAAGTCAAGCAATTTGTTGTAACATGGCATATATCTACTCAAACAAAATGCGTGGATTATAGAATTGTTCCCAGTGAAGTAACTGTGTTTTCTAATCCTGCTAATTTTAAACAAAACACTTTCATCAAACGTATGAAAGTTTATATTGGATGAATAGTAAAAAAGCTGGATCACATATAGCTTTCTTGTGCCCGCTGTGTTTGGGTGTATATATGTTTACAAATGTACATCTGTGTTAGGGTGTCATAATATGTGTACATGTGTACGACTATGTTAGATTGGCATGTGTATATGAGTTCGGCCTGAATAAAATGTAAATGTGTGTGTTAAGGTGTAGCACGTTAACATATGTATGGCAGTGTTACGGTGTAATATATTTACATATGTACAACCTACCTAACAATGATTTTAAAAGTTGAATATAAGACATGGTCACACTGACAGAGACAGTTGACTAGAAGACTTTACATTGTGAAATAGTCACTCTGTTGCCGTTTGCAATTAATGAAATTATCACTGAAGTTGACTTTAACATTGGCGATCAAACCAAAACTGAATATATTTCTAAAAAATTGGGGATACGCAATTTCTGCCTTGGTTGAGGTCACGGTTGAGGTGCTTCCTCCTCCCCTAAAATTATATCACACCTCATTTTACCAAACCTCTCCCTCAAAATTACACTAAAAATGCGTTAATTTAATGTATTTGTTTTTTTATATTTTTTTTCTACTTAAATCTTAATTGAGCTCATTTTCTAGTTTTTACTGCAATAACGTTTGATTTCTTTTTCTCTCTAATATCATCAATCCCTCCTCTTCTATCCCCTCCCCTCTCCAGATATGTCGTCATGTATAGACGATCCGTTATATATTTGCTACTCTTTTGTAAGCGAACATTGATATGCATACAGTTCAACACATTGGTTCTACTTTTAATACTGAAGCAAAACAATACACATCACAAAAAAAAAAAAAAACATAGCAATGTACATTATTATTGGTAATTTGAAGAAAGTTTTCTGTTCTCAATATGTATTTTCTTTTAAAAGAATAGGGATATTACACCGAACAATGATTCAGACTAACTTAACATAGATTGCACGATATCCTCGCTTGTCTTTCAAATGAGTAAAATGTAATGCTGTTGTATTTATTGATTGCAATTAAAATAAAATTTTAAACATAAAACAAAGACATATCAATTATTTTTTGCATATTATTTGAAACACTTTATTGTAGAATATGTCTAATTTTAAGAAAAATTATTAAGTCTCTTTAATTTATGTATTTTTTGCTTAGAATTCGTTTAACAAATGGTCTATTTAATAGGGAATTACTTCCCTTACACAATAACTAAACAAGAAAATAATATATGTAAATATCAGCATCGGAGAAATGAAACAAACAAGAAAATATGGGCGACATTGTATCGAATCATTTGGATACATTTAACATAAACTAATATATATATATATAAACTATGTAACAATGTAAGATACATATGCGTTACTAAAAGAGATGGTCAAATGTAGCACAATTTAAAGTTGTGCGTGTGTTAAATATGGCACGTATTATGTTGATACACTCATGAATCAAGTTATTGAAACTGTCATTTAAATTAGTGGTCGGAGTAGTCGAGTTACTTATTGCACCGATTCTCTTCTCGACATTTTGACTAAGATCAAAGTGTACTATCTGCTATGTGTTATGTACGGAGTTAGGTAACCCATCTGACCTGAGTTGACCAATTGCATCGTTCTTTTTTTTTGAAAAAAAAAATGTATCATAATTAAATCATCAGTTATTTTGAACGTTTTTATTACAAATCTATATTTGTTTCTGAAACACATTGGTCAAACCAATGCAACCAACAACCCGTAAACACACATCAACAGACAACCTTAGACTCAGTCCGATCAGAACATGTAAACTGTACCTACAACAATGTATCGATACCAAGCTGACATGCTATTGATTGATTTAGTTTTATTTTTAAATCCCGAACAGAAAAATCTAAAACGAATGTAGATTAAGATTCAAATCGATGACAGAGATGTACATTCATGTGCAGTTGACTTAAATAATGAAACCAGCGACAACTGCCTATTTTCTAGTGCTTTAGGAACAACACTACATATGAAGGGTTCAAAAGATACAACAGTTTTGTTAGGGTAGAGTAGTTCTGGATCATAGTCTGCCGACAAGAGCATCTCTGGCCTCGGCTAGTCTCTCCAACTCTCCCCAGGTTATCCAGGCTAGTCTCTCCAACTGTCCACAGGTGTATCCAGGCTAGTCTCTCCAACTATCCCCAAGAGTTTCCAGGCTACTCTCTCCAAATATCCCCAAGTTTATCCAGGCTAGTCTCTCCAACTGTATGGAGGTGTATCCAGGCTAGTCTCTCCAACTGTCCCCAGGTGTATCCAGGTTAGTCTCTCCAACTATCCCCAAGTGTATCTAGGCTAGTCTCTCCAACTGTCCCCGAGTGTATCCAGGCTAGTCTCTCCAACTGTCCCCAAGTGTATCCGGGCTAGTCTCTCCAACTGTCCCCAAGTGTATCCAGGATAGTCTCTCCAACTGTCGCCATGTGTATCCAGGCTAGTCTCTCCAACTGTCCACATGTGTATCTAGGCTAGTCTCTCCAACTGTCCCCAGGTGTATCCAGGCTAGTCTCTCCAACTTTACGGAGGTGTATCCAGGCTAGTCTCTCCAACTGTATGGAGGTGTATCCAGGCTAGTCTCTCCAACTGTCCCCAGGAGTATCCAGGCTAGTATCTCCAACTGTATGGAGGTGTATCCAGGCTAATCTCTCCAACTGTATGGAGGTGTATCCAGGCTAGTCTCTCCAACTGTCCCCAGGTGTATCCAGGCTAGTCTCTCCAACTGTCCCCAAGTGTATCCAGGCTAGTCTCTCCAACTGTCCCCAGGTGTATCCAGGCTAGTCTCTCCAACTGTCCCCAGGTGTATCCAGGCTAGTCTCTCCAACTGTATGGAGGTGTATCCAGGCTAGTCTCTCCAACTGTCCCCAGGTGTATCCAGGCTAGTCTCTCTAACTGTCCCCAAGTGTATCCAGGCTAGTCTCTCCAACTGTCTCCATGTGTATCCAGGCTAATCTATCCAACTGTCCCCATGTGTATCCAGGCTATTCTCTCCAACTATCCACAGGTGTATCTAGGCTAGTCTCTCCAACTGTCTCCATGTGTATTCAATCTTCTTGATGTCTTCTCCCAGGTCACGTTGCTAAAGGTCTACCTTTGCCGACCTCTTATCTTTTATTTTTCCCCTGTAGATTCCAGTTGAGGGCCTGTCTTCTTATGCTGGATAAAAGCTTCACGAGTGTGTGGCCAACCCATTTATATTCTCTCTGTATGAAGATGTATGTACTCAGTGTTACTGCAGTCGGTTCTTGGTGTCACTGCTGTGGGTACTCAGCACTGGTGCTGTTGGTAATCGATAATGTTGATGTGGGTACTCAGCCTTAGCAGCGTGTACTCAGTATCACTGCTGTAAGTGCTTAGTGCTCAAACTGTATTTGCTCACTGTCACAGATGTGGGTACTCAATAACACTGCTGTCGATACTAAATGCCAGTATAATGCCACTAATGTGGGTATTCAATAGCACTACACATGGTATTTTTGACAGTATTCAACATTACAGTATTTATTACGAGGTGTAGGTCTATGCTCAGAGTAATTATTATCAAGGTCACTGTGAAGACCTTTTGATTTGCACCTGGAGAAGAAGAAAAAAAATGAGCGACATTGTATTGAATACTATGGGGTATGGATACATTTCAAATGAACTAAAACAGAAACAAGTTAATTAAAAAAGTCTAGTGACATTTATGCGCAATTTCCTTATGTTATCTAAAAATAGCTCTGACGTATAATGCTGGGATGCGTTCAAGCTAGAAGAACAATCGGTTTGTAGGTGTTTTTGTAATTTTAAAATTTGTGACCAAACGAGAGGATATTTTTGAAAACTTTCTTCGGCAATATTGCTCTAAATTATGGCAGGAATCGATTGGTACATGTTTCAAGTCGCTAAGTGGTCTGGTTGACGAGATATGGGCCGAAAACTGCTTTTTTTCGAGGTTTTTTGGCTTTTCCGGGAAATACATGAAAGAAACCCGGAATTTTTATGGCCTATGCTCATTCTTGTAACTTGCTTAACATAATTGCTTTTGGAACTAGTCATCGATATTGCTTCGTTGAGGAGGAGATACGACTTAAAGCCCGGACACACATTCATCCATACATTCATCCATCCATCCATCCATCGAGAAATGACGCGTTAATAAACGCAATTCTCCAGAATGGAAATTGCGCTAAAAAGTATGTAACTTTGTAAGACACGTAGGCGTCACTTTAGGAGCTTGTCAAATGTAGCTCAATTTAAAGGTGTGTTTGTGTGTGTGTGTTCAATCTGACAGGCATTATGTTGATACACTCGTTAATCACGTGATTGAAACTGTCATTTAAAGCAATGGTTGGAGTAGTCAAGTGACTAAATGCACCGATACTCTTCTCGATATTTTTATTAATATCAAAGTGTATTATCTGTTATGGGTTCTTTACGTAGGTCTTTGCTTTGGCCGCAGTTTTTTTCTAACATAAATGTCTAAGTAGATGTACTTTTTTCTATAATTGTTCTTGACTGTAATATGTGATGTATCGAAAGCAACCGATCATGCTATTCTAAATTTTATTCCTGTTCACTTCTTCGTACGCAGATTGCCAACCTCCTGTTAAGATTTATGGCTCTGTTGTATACTTGTGTGTACTTTTACTTTAATATTTACTTAAGCTTCTTAAAATCAAATCAATGTAATTAAAAGTATGTCTATAGACAGTTCATCATATCCATACCCATACAGTTAAAACATTAGGTAAATAAGTTTTTTATTTAACATTTTGATTCAGTAGGTCCTACATTCCATGCATAGTTTATACAGCAAGGGAGAAAAAAAATGTTTTATTATAAAATACTAGATTGTATGCCCTACATTACAATTGGTTACATAGGGTTATGTTTTAGAATAAATATCTAGATTGTACATTAAAATTATGCAGTGAATGTAATGTGTACAGTTAAAGCCTTCACAAAAAACAAAAAACACACACAAACACTTTCACACGAACTTGCCCACGTACTTTCCCACACAGGCATAAAGTAATTACTACATGGAAATTTGAAATGTATGTATATACGTGAGCTATCATGAGTGTTTTGTGTGTGTGTTTGTTACTATGTTTACATGTGTACCTGACATGGATTTTAAAAGACAAAAAAAAAATGAAACACGTGCACACACAATCCTATAATCAGATGCGTAGCGAGTGCTGGGCGGGGTGCGGACCGCACCGGGTGACACCGTTTTGGGGGGGGGGGGGGTGAAACCAAGCCAAACAATTGCAGAATGAACAGAAGAAAAACGTTTTTTTGTTGTTAGATCCATCAATAATTAATTTAAGTTAAATAGTCTTTTAAGTGCAAATCGACAATTATTTCAAGAAGGTGGGGAGGGGGGTGGCATTATGACGTAAACGTGATAACTATAAAGACTGTATTATTAACAGACTATAGATAAATATCCTTACTACTAAGTCTGCAGTGATTAAAGCTTATACACATACATGTACCCGTATGTGGCATCTATTTAAATTATATGTTTATGTAGGCCGAAACACACACACACACACACATACATATATATATATATATATATATATATATATATATATATATATATATATATATATATATATATATATATATATATATATATATACAAACTTTGTTTTCTTTGGGGGGGGGGGGAGGGGTGGGTGACACTACGAAGTGTCGCACCAGGTGACACCCATTCTATCACACCACTGTCTATAATTAGATCCGGCCGTCTTATTTAGGGTTTAAAGTCCGTTTTTATACACGTTTTCAAATCGCAATCATTGTTTTCTTAAATGTTTAAGTTGATTGATTTTTGTATAGAACTGAATTTCTTCTTTGTTTTAAATTGTATTTGATAGTTATAGTTTGTACTGCTTTTTTAGATCGCTTCACGCACTTTTGACTTTGATTGAAGTGACCTGTCCCGATAAATATATAAATTTAACTACGATAACACCATTCGGGTCACAGAAGACCTGAGTTAGCACTAGATTTTTACATTTCTCCAACACAGTAATGTCGTATGTAAGTATAATCAACACCAAGACCAATGGAGTTGTGCCCATTCATGATTTATCTACGGCGAAAGCTGTTTGGAGGAGCCTCTATGATAACGGTTTACGTTGTTTAATGAATTCATGGGCCTCACACTTTTCAGATACAGCCAAGTCACCAACAATCTCAATTGAAATATCAGATGAAATGGGCCATCATCAAGACCAACGGCCACCAATTTATTTATGGCCACATAATCCACAGTCTAATCAGCCCGCACCAGATCCTGCGACCCACACCTTCATTGTAGCAGATCTAAGCAACACTAAAACACAACATGGACCCAACACACTTGAGCTATCCATGTACGAGAAAGATACTGTATGTGGCACTATGATGACGAAATAGTGTAATGTTGGTCACAGATAAGCGATAGGTAGCGTAGGTCAACTAGGCATTGGTCAAGCAGAACCAATATAATGAAGTGACGAACTGACCATTTACGTGAGATAATCAGCTGACCACTGCAGCGTCAGTTGCGAGTTGGATGTAGATATCGTTAGGAGATGATTATTGGAGATTTTGGAGAACATCGAGTATTAGTGAGCAGTAGCGGTGTTGTTTATTTATGTGAAAAACATTTTGCAATCAGACTAGAGACCGAATATTATTAGGAGCTAGTGGAGATGGTATAAGTTCTGTATAGTAGGGTAAGAGATAATATAAGATTAACTTGGTCTAAATGAAGTAACAATATAACATATTTTAAAATAGACATGTGTTTGATTTTAAACAATGTGCCAGGCTATATGTAATTAAACAATAGGTATACATTGTATATATCATATTGCTCATACCATTCCGTATTTAGTAATGGTATGTGCATCACAAGTATCAAGTAATTACTTGGTTATTACATTCATGCCAAGAACCCATCGATTTTAGGAGAACTAAACACAATCAACACATCATAGAAAACGCCCAACTATCTTCATTAACTCATCTTCAGGCAATAATGTTATATGTATTATTATAATATTGGGTGCTCTTAAATAAAAATATATTATTTTGATTTGGCATTTCAAACGTGCATTTCACAATTACTTCCCATATTAATTTTCCCTACAATATACGGGAGACAACTCAAAGACACAAAAACCAACTAATAGATAAATAACCAGTTAAAATGAGAAAAACTATAGATTCATTCGTTAAACGATAAATTAACATTAATTAGTTTGTTTTAATGGGAATAAACATGTTTTGTTGACATTGAACTAGGAATACATGTTTTTGATACATTTAAAAAACAAATAACTTGTACTTATTTCATGTAGAGTTTAAAAATATGTAAATAAAACATTATAACTACAGTCAACTATGTGCACTCGTTGTTGGCTAAATGTTTTTTTTTTTTAACCAGCTAATCTGTATCTGATAATCTCGTTCTTTGGAAGGAACAACGGCTTGTCTGTCGTCGTCCGCTGAAAACCACACAATTTTACAATGAAGTGAACAAAGGATGATGTTGCTGTTGAGTCAGAAACAAAAGAGACCACAGACCCAATTGTAGCAAAGACAGTCGAAGATGTAAAAGGCAAAGCTGATGAGGCTGATGCTGAAGCAGAAGAAGAAACAGAAGAAAACACAAAAACAGAAGATTCAGAAGAAAATACAAATGAAAATGCTAGCTCAGAAGAGACAGAATCAAAAACAGAAGAAACAACAGCAGAAAAGCGATATGTAGCTGAAAAAGGCAAAGATAGACTCAAATGAATCATCGAATAGCACCACATAAACAACTGAATCTGCTTAGTTCTATTATATACATATATTTTTTTTTTCCTTTTCATTTTGAACTTAATCACAAACTTGTTAAAATGTGTTTATCATCACGTTCTGGAGAAAACTGAGATATTTATAGTCAGGTTGTACACTTCATCATGGTTCTCATCATTTGTACTGTTACATCTTAATGTATTTACTTCAAAAAAATAAATAAATAATATGTATCTGCTTTAAAATATGAACGATAGAGGGAGGGGGGGGGTGCAAATCGAAATTTGAAAGTTTGTCGCTACGCCTCCGGGGGTTGACACCATTAAGTGGCGCACCGGGTAAAACCCGACCTCGCTACGCAACTGATTATAAATTGTGTTCGAAGTTAAACATACATAATGTGACGACATGCTTCTATTTTTGATAATTACATTATTTCAGTAATAACAAAAAAAAAAACACCCACACATTTCATTAATTGTTTTAAAAATAACAAAAATGTTTTGGAATAGATTAAAACAACATATTTATATCACTAAATTATAGTTGTTAATGGTTTCTTTTGTTATTCATTAGAATAAGATGTAAGTTGTCTGTGCTATTGAAAGTGATAATATAAAGGGTAATAATTGTTAAACACTATTTACAATAAATCGATATTCTTCAAACACTGTCTCTAAAGTTAAAATACAATTTAAGTTTTACAAAAATATAACAAGTTTTATCCTGGCTAAAACAAGATGCGTGTTTGTCGTGTACGTGGGGGGGGGGGGGGGGGAAGGCCAATATACCGATATGTGTAATGTCGATATAGCTTACAAAAAAAAACAATGTATCACATTATATGTTTGTTGTGTTATTGTTATAGAAATTTAAAGAAGAATAAATCACAGTGAGTTTTCAAGTTGTCATGCTTAGGACATGTAACCTTTAAAATGAGTATGTAAAATATAACTCGTTATAAAAGCAACGGGCGACTTACATTAACCACACATTATTTGCAAATGTGGAGTTTGCATCTAAAGCATGAGTGGTGTACATAATTAATTACAGATTAATTAAGTAATAGTGTGAAACATTGTAATGTGACGTCGTGTATGGAGATTATCTGATACAACTTGTAAGATAAACAGGAACACGAAAAAGCCTTACGACTATATAACTTTATTATTATTAATACATTAATGCACCGCTCATGTACCGGACACTTGTACTCTTTTAATAGAAAAAAAAAGAAAATAACATATCCCTTTATAAATGTGATTGTAATGTAGGCCCTACCTATTAAGTAGATGAAAGTTTTTGCTAGTTTTATACAAGTCTTAGATGTGTGGGGATTGGCTATAATTGGTGAGTTTATGGATGGGGATGAGGGTAAAGGAGGGTGTGGGTATAGACTTACATGGTCCTTGTTGAAGTTGTAAATGGATGACCATAACTTTACTGGCTATTTAAAATATAATGTCAGAGAGAGAAGGTATAGTACAGGGGTCGGCAACCTTTTGAGACGAAAGAGCCAAAAGTTACAATTTACAACATAACCTCGTTTTTAAAGAGCCACTAACATTTTTATGTCAATAGTATATTTGTTTAGTATATAGATATAATCCTAAACAAATATCATACTATATATATATATATATATATATATATATATATATATATATATATATATATATATATATATATATATAATTTAAAATAAATAGCTTTGAATACATGAGATACCCTCATTTGAATTTGTGTTGAGAGGATCTACTATGTAACTCAGAATACTTGCATTCAATTTGAATAGCTCAAATCTTTCAGTGAAGGCACCCTTCATTTTGTTTATATTAATGCTGAAGTGATTGAATAGAACCATATGTTTCATAACGATATTTTTTTTAGATTTTTCGTAATTAAGTAATTTACCGCTCATCATGTATTCAACAATTTCTTTTTTCGAAACAAACCACCTTTTCAAGCAAGACATAGCCTAGATTTTCCTTTCAATTTTACACTTAGCTGGTTTAGTTTCTTTGTGAAGTTGAATATTTAAATTCGGAATGGACAATATAATAGGAAGTACACTGAGATAGGGAGTAAATAAATATTCTAATAGAATAGTGAATGTTTATTGTTTATAACTATTGTTATGTCGTTTATTACAGAGTGTTGCCTGTTTCAGACTAATATTTTTATGAGATTTGGAAATACAATAAAATAATTATTAATAGTTGTGCATGAAGTTGAAGAGCCGCAACTTGACATCAAAAGAGCCGCATGCGGCTCGCGAGCCGCAGGTTGCCGACCCCTGGTATACTTTTTTTTTTTTTTTTTTTAAGTCTCAGTTTGTAGATATGCATTTTCAGCTTGCCCAGCCAATGTGTGGTGGCACTGGCTGATAATTCTACTTTCATCATTCGACTTTGAAGACTGTCGCAGATTTACACAGTTTTAACTATTCTGAAAATTTCGTACTAAGTCATTCATTCTGTTATTTACATATTATGTACAGATATATAATGATAGGAATTGGAAGGAAAGGGGGTAGGGAGAAGTTGGTTTCCATGAGCATGAGGTCTTGCTGGTTCTGCAAAGGTGAAAATTAATGAATTATATGAAATTTGGATATTATAATAAGGGTGGAGCATTTTAGTAAAGTTCCATAAAGTCGAAATTGGCTTCAAAAATTGGTATGAGTTTCCTAAAGAGGGAAGAAGAGAAAGCTGTCATTTATACAAGATATATACATGAATTACAATTATTATATACATTAGGTAATTAAAGGCATTCACACTTGCATTTGTACCTAACATCTGCAAACAGTCTTCTTTGCTTTTTCTTTTATTTTTTTTATTTTTTTTTAGTTTTATTTGTTTAATTTATACTAAACGATGCAATAATAATAAGAAGGAATACGTTATAAATATTGCTCTATCTGACTTCATCGCTTGTCTTTTAAATGTATAAAACAGAAAGCGAATGTGAAATTGAATTGCAAATATATATTTATTATAATGCAAAGACACGAATACAATGGTTATCGTATTTGATATAAGAAAAAATATTTTTGTAGCGTATATTTTGACCTATAAAACAGATTGTTTCTTTTCATTCGTCTCCAATGCAGTAAATGTACCTGTATCAACTATGTAGGTAATTACTTCCCTTGCAAACATTTTGAATTAGAATTACAATTATTGTTAAATATTTAAATATGTATGTGTATTGGTAAACCAAAATAACATTTTTTTTTTGTTTGTAATACAGTGTACCTATTCATGTAGACGCATTTAAAATGAACTAACAAAGAAAATATGTTACTGTGTAAGATATGTAACAACTTTGTTGGGAGCGGGCAGATGAAGTTCAATATAAAGTGGTGTGATAGTTCAATATGGCAGACATTATGTTAATACAATCGTTAATTAAGTTATTGAAACTGTCTTTTAAAGCAGACACTACACTGGTCGCAGAAGTCGAGTGTTTCATTGCACCATTTCAATTCTCGGCATTTTGGCTAAGATCAACGTGTACTATTTGTTACGGGTTCTGTACGGAGGTTTTATATGTGGCCGTAGTTTGTCCTGACGTTTTTTTTAATATTGCCTCGTTCTCCCTTTCTTGCCGTCATGGTTAATACATATCATTTTACCAAAACCCTCCCTCAAAATTACATTAAACAGCCGCTTATTTTATGTTGTTTTTTTTTAATGTTTTTCTTAATAAATCTTAAGCTCAATTTTCTCGACAATGAAAAATAAAAGTTAAAACTCATTTTCTAGTTTTTACTGCAAAAAAGGTGTGTTTTCTTTTTTAAAGAAATATAAAGATTAGTTTAAAAAAAAAATGAAACTGGCTTTTGTAAAAAAATGTTCTTAATATTATCAATTCAGCATAGCAATTTAGCTACCTGTTATTTCTCTTAACATCATTAATGAAAAGGAATAAAAAGCAAACTTTAAATACTCATTGTTACTATTTTAGCACTGTTATTTCGTTTATACTTTGTATATAATATTACCGTTACGTTGAATGTAAAATTAACCTAAATAGAAAATTGTGTTATTGCAGAAATTGGATATACGCATGTCTTGTTTATAGCGAGTCATACTTCACTCAGTATGAGAGTGTGGACAACAGGACTAACATAAAACACATACACTTAAATATTTATTGCACTATTTTTGTGCCATTTAACATAAGAGAACGTTGTGATTGATTGCCCCATTTAAAATATCTGCCTTTTGAATAAGATCATCGTGGTCTATATGTCAGGGGTTCTGTACGGATGTCTTAGCTGTGGCCGCAGTTTTTCCTAATGTTAGTCAGGTACCCATCTGAGCTGGGTGGATATAAGGACGTCCTACATATATGACATAATGTTTGGTTAACTTAGTTGTCAGTTCTGTTACATTGTACCATGCAGGTGGTCTACTTGCTAGTTTGTTTGGAAAATATACATTGATGATATTATTTTGTTTCATATAAACACTAAACCTCGGCTAACTTATCTAAATCAAATGTTACAAGAGGTAGCACGTGAAATGTGTGAGTCGCTATTGAGTTCGTTCATCACTTCCCCCTTCTGTTGACACACGGCTCTCTCTATGATGCAGGAAGGTAAACAACAACACCATGTCTTTCAGTAAGCTTAAACTTTGTTAATTCGTATTTCTGGTTAGTAGAATTCAATCGAACGACACGTTAGTTGTATCGTTCACTTCAAGGTGTTGGGATGGGACAGTTACCAAAGAAAAATTATGTTTGAGAATATTGTTATTTAATTTACGCACTATTAATTAAGTGTTTTTATTGTATTAAACATAAAACATTCTAGAGAAAAAAATCAAAACAGCAGATGTCCCTAAAAATGCGCGACAAAAATTAACGTTACTTATGTAATACTGTTTTAAAAACAATGCAATGAAACACTGTATTTGTTGGTATGTTTTATTTTCTTTAAATTGTATGTTCTAACTGTAAAAAAAAACAACCAAATATGCTTTTGTAAATTAAAATTCATTTTATAGTTTTTACTGAATTAACGTTTGATTTATTTTTCTCTCTATCATTATAAATCCCTCCTGTTCTTTCCCCTCCCCTCTCCAGATATGTCGTCATGTATAAAAGATCCATTATATATATGGTACTCTTTTGTAAGCGAAAATTGATATTCATACAAATCAACACATTATGTGTTCTACTTTTAATAGTGAAGCAAACAATACACATCACCAAAAAAAGGATAGAAATGTACATTATAATTGGTAATTTGAAGAACGTTTTCTGTTCTCAATATGTATTTTCTTTTAAAACAATATGGATATTTCACCAAATAGAGGCATGGTACAATGTAGCATAGGTTGAACGATATCCTCGCTTGTCTTTCAAATGGGTAAAACTGAATGCTATTGTTGCTTTTTTTGCAATTACAGAAAAATTTTAAACATAAAACAAATGTACATCTATTATTTTATGTATGTTTTTGAATAACTTTGTTGTAGAATATATGTCTAATTTTAGGAAAAAATTAATACGTCTCTTTGATTCATTTTGTGTTTGTTTACCAAATGGTCTATTTAATATGTAATTACTTCCCTTGCACAATAACCAAACAAGAAAAAAAATATTGGTAAATACCAGCATCGGAAAAATTAAACAAAAAAATACAAAACATATGGGCGACAATGTATCGAATCACAATGATACATTTAACATAAACTAATATATATACACTATGTAACAATGTAATATACGCATTTGTTACTAAAAGAGATGGTCAAATATAGCTCAACTTAAAGTTGTGTGTTCAATATAGCAGGTATTATGTTGATACACTCATGAATCAAGTTATTGAAACTGTCATTTAAATTACTGGCCGGAGTAGTCGAGTTACTTATTGCACCGATTCTCTTCTCGACATTTTGACTAAGATCAAAGTGTACTATCTGCTGTGGGTTATGTAAGGAGTCAGGTAACCCATCTGACCTGAGTGGACTAATTGCCCCGTTCATTTTTTTGGGAAAAAAATGTATCATATTATTCATCAGTTATTTTGGACGCCAAATTATATTAGTAAAATAAATCATAACTAATTACGTATATAACAACTTATTATAAAAAAGCCCAATTAACAACACACTGCTACCAATTTGACGACAACACCAAACACAAATTAAACGATGTAGGCTACACGTGTTTTTATTTAGTTTAAAATATGAGTTAAATTATCTTTTTTTTTTAAATAAGTACTGATATATTTTAAGAAAACAAAATGTAGTTCGCAAATAAAAAATGTAATGTGTATATACGTATATATTAATTATACTCCCCCTTGATCATTGTCACGTAGTTAGGTACATTGTTACTGCTCTAGTTGTGATTGCTATTGTATAAGGTTGACAAAGAAAATAACGTACGCGGTATCTGCCCTGAAATATTACGGTACAGTAAACTGTAATTACTTGTTTATTACTTATTTGTATTTTTTAAATAAACTCATCTCTGAACTAATGTGTATGTAACAGGATAATACACATTTAAAATGCTACAGACGATTTGAACACCGGGGCTTTGACTATAAGTGGTTTGTAGGTAACGATGTTATGTTATTTTACCTCATTGTCTTTGCTAAGATGTGGTTTGTCCACACAAGTGTTTTATACATATAGGATATTTGAATAGGCCTACACATGTTTTACTCATATGCATTTATTCCACATATATTTTAATAATTAAAAAAAATATATGTAATTAAAGTTACAATGTTTTTGCACCTTAATTAAACTATCCTTTTCCGGTTAGGTCCGATTCTTTTTTCTCAAAATAAAGCACATAAACCAACAAACACAAACGCGAATATATGCTTCATATCGTTATCTCCATAAATCAGTTAAAAATATAATAATATGCTAAACATTCATTTTACTTAAGTTATATTGACAACACTCAAGTAGTATATTAGGTCCCTTTTGGAGCGAAGGCGCAGGCGCTGGGGGAGCAGGAGCAGGAGCAGGAGCAGGAGCAATGGTTATATAGGAAAATACTCCCTGCCTGGGTGAGCCGCAGGAACAATGACATATAGCAAAATACTCGGATGGGAGGGGGACCGCAGGAACAACGAGATATAGTAAAATACTCCCTGGGGGAGCAGGAGGTACACCGACATATAGTAAAATACTCACCTACCTGGGTGAGGGTGGGTGAGCCTGGGTGACCCGCAGGAACAATGAGATATAGTAAAATACTCACCCACCTGGGTGAGCAGGAGGGGGAGGGTGGGTGAGCCGCAGGAACAATGAGATATAGTAAAATACTCACCCACCCTAGGGTGGGTGAGCAGGTGGGGGAGTAGGTCAGTAGGTCACCACCGGTGACCTTGTGACGTAATCAGTGACCTTGTGACGTAATCAGGGACAATATGACGTAATCATTGACCTAGTTACGTAATTTTAATGCGTTTTTTAATTAGTTTGAATTTAATTTTTAAATTTTAATTAGTTTTTAATTAGTTACGTAATTTAATTACTTTGATTGTATTTTTATTTTGTTTAATTTGTTTGTTTACTTGTTGTTTAATTTAATTACTTTGTTTATATTGTGTAATTTTTATTAACGAGTTACGTAATTTGATTATTTGTTTACTTTTTAATTATTTTTATTTTGTTTATTTTTAATTTTATTTTATTTTATAATTAGTTAAATTATTATTAACTAGTTACGTAATTTGATTTTAATTACTTTTGTTTATTTATTTATTTGATATATTTCTTTTCTTTGTTGTTTAATGTTGTTTATTTATTTGAATGTATGTATGTTTTAAATAAAAGACTAACACTAGCATGTACTAGAACAGTCTTTGTATAGGGACCATTCTCCAACACAACGAACGTTACAAAAATAGAACATCCATTAAAGATAACGATCAGCCACAGCTGTTACGTATCGACCCGCCCGCGAAGTTTTCTCACCGCTGCCCGTTTTAATGGGAATGTATTGATCGCAGCCGCTGGCCCATCACACCTAATTAAATTTTTGTTATGCTTCACCGAGTTTCCCCCGAGCGGTTGACAGGTTATGGTAATTAACGACGTACATTAAGTGCCTCTCCGTGAAGTACGTAGGTCATTATGCAACAGCTGTTGTGCGACAGCTGGTGGTGTAATTAGGTTGAGCAACCGGACATTACCTTGTTGGTTTTCTAGTACGCGTATGCTACACGTATACACACACACACAATCACAGAAACTCACTTTCTTACTTTTATATTAAAAGACAAGTATGTGTTATTGTTTTGTTACTTGTACCTGTAAATTATGTAACTCGGTATCCTATATAAGATTTTTGACTGGAAGCAAAATCAACCATTTAAAACGATGGATCCGAGATGGAAACATCCCTTTACCGCTCTGATCGCAGGGCCAACCGGGAGTGGTAAAACAGTATTTGTCAAAACATTTTTATCCCAGGTGTCAGAGATGATGGATCCTGCACCTGAGGAAATTTATTACTGTTACGGGGAGTGGCAGCCTTTGTTTGATACCATGAAGAACGTTCAGTTTGTGGAAGGTCTTCCTGACTTAGAAAGTGGATCAATGGGGGATGGAAAACGTAGGCGTCTAGTCGTCATCGATGATTTGATGGCGGAAACAGATGATCGAATTACAAAATTGTTTACGAAAGGTAGTCACCATCGTAATATTAGTGTCATGTATATTGTCCAAAACCTATTCGGGAAAAATAAAGAACAAAGAACCATTAGTCTCAATTCGCATTACATCGTGTTGTTCAAGAACCCTAGAGACGGTTCACAAATTACAAATTTGGCAAAACAAATGTATCCCGGTCGCGTTTCGTATGTCCAGGAAAGTTTTAAGGACGCAACATCGGCCCCTCATGGTTATTTGTTGATCGACCTTCGACAGGAAACACCTGATAATCTGAGATTACGCAGTAGTATCTTTTCTTACGAGCAGCAAGTCGTTTACGTCCCGAAATAAAAGCAACCATGTCTAAGTCGGTAAAACGACAAGGTGAGATGTTAAGGTTTTTGGCTCGGGCCAAACCACCCGCCGTGAAAGCCGTTGTCGAAAATGCTACCCCACAACTCGTAAAAACGTTATGCGAGTGCTGTCACAATGTCTTAAAAGGCAACGTTCCCCTCACGCCTGGTTAGAAGAGACGTTTGCGTCGTCACAAAGTGAACTTGAGACAACTTACCAAAAAGTCATTGACCGTCAAAAGACGAAAGCAAATTTTGCAGACCGGCGGTTTCCTAGGTGCTTTACTCGGACCAGTCCTCGGTGTACTTAAAGGTGTCTTGGGATTTTAAGGATGGCCAGGAAAACGCTTTTAATGGATCCTCGTATATTAGAGTCTATGCAACAAAAAACCTATGTACCACCCGATACACTCATCGGTGAAAACTTCACCGACCCTAGTATGAACACGGCCCCTTAATCAATAAAAAATTATTGATTTGTACTTTAGAATGATTAGATTGAATGATATGTATGCTAACGTCATATCATATTTAGTTTATACATCATTATTTTGGTGAAATTTAAATGTAGACATTTTAAACTGTGTGTCATTTGACACGACGTACTATAACGTTGTTGATTTTTAAAACTTGAAGTTTATAATCTTAAGCAAATTTACCACCACCTTACCACCACCTTACCACTACTACCTTACCACCACCTTACCACCACCTTACCACTACTACCTTACCACCACCATACCACCACCGCCTTACCACCACCTTACCACCACCTTACCACCACCACCTTACCACCACCACCTTACCACCACCACCTTACCACCACCTTACCACCACCACTTTACCACCACCTTACCACCACCACCTTACCACCACCACCTTACCACCACCTTACCACCACCTTACCACCACCTTACCACCACCTTACCACCACCTCACCACCACATTACCACCACTTTACCACCACCTTACCACCACCACCTTACCACCACCTTACCACCACCTTACCACCACCACCTTACCACCACCACCACCTTACCACCACCACCTTACCACCACCTTACCACCACCTTACCACCACCTTACCACCACCACCTTACCACCACCACCACCACCTTCCCACCACCTTACCACCACCTTACCACCACCTTACCACCACCCGCTTGGTAACATCTGTCGCCACACTTAACGGTAGCTTTGCGGTTAACTACTTAGCTCTTTCGATTAAACGCGCGGTGCAAATTTAAAAGTTATATTACAACCCTTTTCGGTGTCAGCGAATCGTCAATATATTAACGATAGTATTATATTACGTTTAACACTTCAAATTATTGGAACTAATTATAAAAGATTATTTCAAGATGTCTAATGAAGATTGGATACTTGTAGCCAGAGGTAACAATAAAGTGACGGAAATACGAACGATGAATCACACCGGATTTAAATTGGCGATTGTCAGCCAATTCATGAACAAAAACACTTTAAATCTTAGAGAGCTTATAGATGGGACCGATCTTAATTTTCCTACAAATTCTGGTGTTAGTATGAGTCGCGTCTGCTTTGAGCGCCTATTAAGTTTACAGGATGAAATTTTAAAAGCCTTTGATGAATTGGAAAAACGTTAATAAACAAATAAAATATAAGAAGACTTTTGTTCTAATTTCAGTGTGTGTGTATGTGTGTGTGTGAATGTGTATACGTTTAACATAATCGTACCAGAAACTTAAAAACCCATGACACTGTATAACTGTTAGTGGAAAGCACGGGACCCAACCAGGGGAAAAATCAATTAAAGTGGTAACAGATGTTCCCACACTTAACGCGGAGAGGTACTTAATGTACGTCGTTAATCATCATGACCTATCAAACCGCTCGGGGGAAACTCGGTGAAGCATAACAAAAATTTAATTAGGTGGGACATCATGCTGTGATGGCCCAGTGGGTGCGATCAATACGTAACAGGTGTTACATGTCTGGTTAATGGATGTTATTCACAAAGTACACGCTAACGCACCCCTACCCTCAAACCCCATCATTACTCCCCCTCTCATCCACCAACACACCTATCCGTTTACTATTAAACATACATACAATCAAATAAACAGTGTCTTTTATTTTAAATACCATACACCAAAGAAAAGAAATATATCAAATAAATAAATAAACAAAAGTAATTAAAATCAAATTAATTAAAATGAATTTCAAACTAATTATAAAATAAAATTAAAAATAAACAAAATAAAAATAATTAAAAAGTAAACAAATAAGCAAATTACGTAACTCGTTAATAAAAATTACACAATATAAACAAAGTAATTAATTTAAACAACAAGTAAACAAACTAATTAAACAAAATAAAAATGCAATCAAAGTAATGAAATTACATAACTAGTCAATAAAAATTCAAACTAATTATAAAATAAAATTAAAATTACGTAACTAGATACAAAATAAATAAAAATCAAATTAATTAAACTTATTAAAAATAAAATAATTAAATTAAAAATAAACAAAATAAAAATAATTAAAAAGTTAAAATCAAACAAATACAAAATAAATAAAAAATCGAATTAATTAAACTTATTAAAAATAAACAAACAAAACACAAACAAAGTAATTAAAATCAAATTAATTAAAAAACAATAAAATTACGTAACTAGGTCAAAAATTAATTAAAATTTTAAAAACTCATTAAAACTAATTAAAAAACACATTAAAAATACGTAACTAGGTCAATGATTACGTCATAATGTTACTAATTACGTCACAAGGTCACCGGTGGTGACCTACTGACCTACTCCCCCACCTGCTCACCCACCCTAGGGTGGGTGAGTATTTTACTATATCTCATTGTCCCAGGCTGCTCACCCACCCTCACCCACCTTCACCCAGGTGGGTATTTTCCTATATCTCGTTGTCCCAGGCTGCGCCACCTGCTCACCCACCCTCACCCAGATGGGTGAGTATTTTGCTATATGTCGGTGTACCTCCTGCTCCCCCAGGGAGTATTTTACTATATCTCGTTGTCCCAGGCTGCGGCAGGCTGCGCCTGGTGGGTGAGTATTTTACTATATGTCATTGTCCCAGGCTGGGGGAGTATTTTCCTATATATCCTTTGCTCCTGCTCCTGCTCCTGCTCCCCCTCACCCAGCGCCTGCGCCTGCGACCCAAAAGTGACCTAATATACTACTCACTCATACATATTAAAAATGTCTAACCTAATTAGTTTTTTGTTCATATCGATTTAAACCATGAATCCAATTTAAAAACAAACGAAAACGGTATGGCTATCTTAAGTTACTTTTACAGACACCCGAAATATTCTGTATATCTTAATTCCCAAGGACAAACAAAATGACTTTTTTTTTACACATTCTACAGTGAGTGACCCGTAATATAATTGTGGTGACCCGTGGGATACTGCTGGTGACCCGAGGGCTTTTGCTGGTGACCCGTGTGATCTACCGTGAGTGAATATTTCAATGTGATAACTGATCTAAGTTGTCTCAATCAAACAGGAAAGAACACGAGGGGAAACAATGAAGTGATCCATTTCAATTACCTTACTAAATTTCTTCTAAGTCGACACAATGCAAACTCACTAAGTAATAAATAAAACAGTTGAGTTGTCGTTTTATTGCTAGATATGTTTAAAATACGATTTGATGTAAGGTGATTATCTTGAGTATGTCGTGTGATTGATTACTTGGCAAATGTGTAATTAAAGTCAAACGTTATAAAATTAGGAGATCAGTCTTTACGTAACGAAAACTCACGTTTCATAACACATTTTATTGTAATGCTAATTTTTTTTTGTTTCCACAAGTAAAACAGCATACACATGAATGTAATGTTGATCTAATTTATTGTATCGGTTTAAAAAAAAATGTGTATATAATGTCCTTCATCCAGCCGCTATATTTAGTTTATACAAACTTAAAAAAAAAAACATCATATTTTAAGTTTACTTTCAGACACCAACGGCAACAATGGTGGTCCAATATTATATATGTATATATATATATATATGTATATATATATATATATATATATATATATATATATATATATATATATATATATATATATATATACATATATATATATATATATATATATATATATATATATATGTATATATATATATATATATATATATATATATATATATATATATATGTATATGTATATATGTATATATATATATATATATATATATATGTATATATATATATATATATATATATATATATATATATATATATATATATATATATATATATATATATATATATATATATATATATATATATGTATATATATATATATATATATATATACATATTATATATTATTCTAGCAGAACTAGATAAAATGCATTAATACTTTTTTTCTGCGAAACATGTGTATGTTTCTATTTGAATAAATATTAATTCATATTTAAAGCTATATATATAAATATAAATACATAAATAAATAAATATATTTATATATATATATATATATATATATATATATATATATATATATATATATATATATATATATATATATATATATATATATATATATATATATATATATATATATATATATATATATATATATATATATATATATATATATATATATATATATATATATATATATATATATATATATATATATATATATATATATATATATATATATATATATATATATATATATTTATATATGTGTGTGTGTGTGTGTGTGTGTGTGTGTGTGTGTATAATCCTAATAAAACATCATAATATTGAAATAAATGTGTTGGTGGTACTTGTTAGAAAACAGTTATTTCTTTACAGCTTTATTAAGATACATCCGCATAAGCATTTCCACTAAAAGAATGGTGGAAAAAATTCGTGATAACCATGACAACGGCGGCCATCTTGAAAATTAACCCCTTCGTAGGTTTTCCACCATTCATACAATGTTACATTTAAAGCCCAATAAACAATCAATTCAAAATCTTCGTCCATATTTTATGCACTCAGCTAAAAAAATGTAAGTGCATATCTTCAAACTAATTTTTTATGAATTTTCAAAATTTGTGTCCGTTTAAAACACTAGTTTTAATGCCCCAAAATTCCCCCAAGTTAAGTGTCCCCCCCGCCCCCCCCCCCCTCGCTACGCCTCTGCTGTATACATGTGAGCTATGTGTCTAATTTCTGCTTTGTACTCTTCATTAGTTAACAGAGTGTTGTTTAGTTTCCAATAACCTGACCCTGTTTGTGTGTGTACGTGTTTGATACTTGTGTCATGACTGCTTTGTGGTCGGTGAATTTCCTCGGCAGCGTTTTTGCCCTATGCTGTGTACTGTGTGTGCTGTTCCTAGTGTGCTGATGTAATGTTGGGCGTGTTGTAGTGACTTGAAATTAGTTTCTTGTAATAGTATGATGTCTATCTTGTAATTGTTGATGAGTGTTTGTAGGGCGGGGATTTTACCTCCCGCGCCCTTTATGTTAAGTGGTATTATTTTTTTGTGTAGCCATTTCTGTTTTATTGAAGGGGAGGGGTTGTTTAGTCGTCGGACATTGCGTTGTTTGCTGCTTCCAGAGTGCCCTGGATTTGGCCAATAATGTCCATTGATGGGGTCGACTGGACATCCGCCACTATTAGCTTTCTGGCACTTTCCTCGTCGTC